>NW_020230161.1:202500-397500 GCF_003227715.2 Harpegnathos saltator | reverse complement strand
TTCTCACCGACAAACAAGTCGATGTCGAAATATACCGCGATCATATATATTTGTTTACCCGATGCTCCAGTCATTTCTTTTTTTTTGCGCGAATGATCCTCTGGGGTGGTTTTTACACCGCAGATAAAAGGCGACTATATTGCAGCGGGCTGCGTTGGAACGAATGCAAATTTATGTCATCACATAAAAATATAATCGCAGTGCGCAGATAAATCTGCAAAAATGTCAACAGCGATACATTATTTGAATACATTTGGCATTCAATTTACAGCAACCAGACGTGGGTGGTTTTCAAAAGTTTTATCCCTGCAAATCCAAGTCTGTCATTTTTACACGCATAAAGATAACGCGTCTGACGCGTCGTTTGCTGCTTCAAGTCGCGTCACTTGACATGCCAAATCGTGCGAAATCGTAAGTCAATATGTTCGAAGTGGTGAGGGACTATTAGAACAACTTTTTTAGCCGAAGTAACACCCTTGGGTTTGGACTGCACCTTCGCGTCGGATTCACGCAAATTCGAGATTTACAAAAGTATTATGTGAGGATGAAAGGGTGCTCGTAATGCGTAACCCGTAAAATTATGCGCAAGATGTGCCTTCAATATCGTTTGTTATTGTTTGCATATCCGATGAAGAAAAGTCAAAACTTGAAAAGACGATATCTCCATGAAAAAACCAAACGAGACAAGGAGAAAAGGGGGATTCTAACGGTAGAAAGTTTTCGTCAGGGATCTTAAGGGAAAATCAACAAACTCGCACACGAGAGAGAGCCTAAAAGGTACTCTTGTCATTCTCCTGCTATATACAGGGTGTTCCAGACCACCCGGGTCACCTGATCTTTTCGTAAACGCGACATCTTAGAGAAAAATGTTTCAGACAAAAGTTGTAGGGTTTCAAAGAATCTATTTACTGATGCTATAAATTTGACCTTGGGATGACCTTGAAAAGCTCAGTCAAGATCAATATAAGAATCTTAAATGGAAACTCCAATTTTTGATTACACTGTCTTTTTCCCCTAATTAATTTGAACAACTTTTGTCCGAAACATTTTTTTATTTGCCTAATATTTTTTGAGGTATTTAAGGATAACTTGGTAACTTTTTCAATATTTAACTTACGCGATATCTCGCTGTTTGTCGGGATAAAAAAATGGTACTAGACTCTTCTATTCTACTTGGTCTCAAGAATATATTGGTACAATAATGCGCTCTAATTTTTGTTAATTTATCGATCTTTCGAAATTTCAAAATCATCAAATTAACAAAAGTCAGGGCGCTATTGTAACAATATATTCTTGAGATCAAGTAGAATAGGAAAGTCTAGTACCATTTTTTTATCTCGACAAACAGTTAGCGAGATATCGCGTAAGTTAAATATTGAAAAAGTTACCAAGTTATCCTTAAATATCTCAAAAAATATTAGGCAAATAAAAAAATGTTTCGGACAAAAGTTGTTCAAATTAATTGATGGAAAAAGACGGTGTAATAAAACATTGGGAGTTTCCATTTAAGATTTTTATGTTGATCTTGACTGGGCTTTTCAAGGTCATCCCAAGGTCAAATTTGTAGCATCAGTAAATAGATTCTTTGAAGCCCTACAACTTTCGTCTGAAACATTTTTCTCTAAAATGTCGCGTTTACGAAAAAATCGGGTGACCCGGGTGATCTGAAACACCTTGTACAATCGACAGCGATCACGGTCGCTCAATCGTGATTCCGCGAACGTGACGTTTCTCCGACGAAGGTGCGACATATCGGCGACCGGTTCACCGAGCGGGAAGAGTACCCGCCATATTTGCGTTGTGTCAACCGGCGCTTCGGACGCAGTCAATTATCATTAACATCGCGGCCCGCCGACTCGTACCGGTAATTAGTCCTCGCTCCTTCGCGAACGTTGCTGCTCGTGTTCCCGTTGTCGGAGGAATAAAGAGAGAGAGAGAGAGAGAGAGAGAGAGAGAGAGAGAGAGAGAAAAAGAGAGAGAACAGTCCCGCGCACTTTGCGTAATAAAAACGCCGCCGACCTTCTCATTATCGCGAGTGGCCCTCCTCCTCCCGCTCCTCAGTACCGCGCGTCCCGGCGACTTTCTCTTTAGGGACGGGCCATCCCTTGAAAACCGCGAGAGCTGAATACCGTATAACACGCGGCCAAGGGCGCGCGTCCGGGTGTTTCTCGCGCGAGGCCTCGTCGTCCCGAGCGACGAGAGATCGAGTGGGTCCTTCTAATTGAGAAGAAGGAGCGGCTAATCACCCGTGGAAAATCGCAATTTGGGCCGACCCGTGCGGAAAGCAAATAACGAACGGGGAAGACCAACGAGGACCTCTCGTTCGGGTCTTCTCCTCCGAAGAGCCGACGATCGCGAGGATCCGTGTCCTCGCGCGGAGAGAGGGTGACGTCTACGAGGATGAGCACGAGGAGAGCTTCCGTATCCGACCTAATAGACCGGAACTGACGGGATGACCAAACGCCCAGCCAAAGCCAAAGCCGAGCGTCTGGACACGCACACACACACGCACGTACACATACATACTCGGTGGCCAGATTTTCTCGCAGAATCGGACCTGAATGCGAGATTATCGGCGCGCGTCTCCTTACGTTCTCAACGATCCTCGATACCTCGGCGGTAGACGTCGTAGGGAGAGATAAAGAGAAAGGGGAAGCGGGAGACGCCGGGGGAGAAAAGAAACGGAAATCGCCAATAAAAGTCGGCTTTATCCGCGACTCCAGGAGAGCGTTCGGGAATCGTTAGTAACGAGAGAGGGAATTAACAAGACAAGCGGCCATATCTCGAGCCGGGGAAACCCCGGCGACCGTTTATCATGCAAATACGCGCGCTTTAACGTTAAAAGGGACGGAATTTTCGTTGAAAAGAAAGAGAAGGAAAAAGAAATGTTCGATCGAGGGAGGCGCGGCGACGTTTCCCCCCCTTCGCTCTGCCTATTTCTCTGTCTCTCTCTCTCTCTCTCTCTCTCTCTCTCTCTCTCTCTCTTAAATTTTTTTCTGGTATACTTATGAATATTTAACGAATGAGTCGCTTTGTGCGATTCTCGCGCCCTTTGCGTTTCGAGTGGCGGGCGCGGGCGATTCGTCAAATCATCAGGAGCGCGAGCGCGCGCTTCGCAATCCGATGCCCTCCACGCGGCATTTCACTCGTGTGTCGCGCACGGACGATGAGCGAATCGATCGTTTAATGCGCGCAATTAATATATAAAATGCGATATAATGAGTATCTGGAAATGTAAAGTGATTCTTGCTGCGCGCACCGAACGTCGCGCGCTCGCGTTTATCTCGCGAAATTGAATACCGTCCGCTCTGATCTCTCTCTCTCTCTCTCTCTCTCTCTCTCTCTCGCCCGCTCCACTCGCGCGCGCAGGCGTGTGTGTATGTGTGTGTGCATGCGTGTGTGCGATTGAAATTCAGATAATATTATATTATTGTAACGCGCGCGCGTGTAATGCAGCAAATTACAGAACGGCATGGATATAATTATTATCACCTTGTATCGAAATTCTCTCTCTCTCTCTCTCTCTCTCTCTCTCTCTCTCTCTCTCTCTCTCTCTCTCTCTCTCTCTCTCTCTCTCTCGTCGGGCCGCACGTTACCTACACGCAGGTAGGAGAACCCCCTCCGCCCTGTCGACTTGCGCAACGGCGGTCAAAGGAACGAATAAAAAACACCTTGTGTCTTTTTCACCGCGACTTCCTCGAAGCGCCGGGATTTCGCGTCGACTTACCAGGAAGCGGCGACTTGCGTCATTTCCGGACTAAGCATGGGATACGGATACTGGCTTGTCGAAAACGGGTACATCGGCGCCCTCGAGAGACCTGTAACAAGAAGCAGAAAACAAAAAATACAGCATGTGACACACTTCTGGCTCGTTCGGGCCGATCATCGTTGCCGAACCCTCGTGCCCTCGAAATTCCCCTCTCACCGCTCGACCGTGCGGATTTCTCTGCCGACTGCTCGCGCAATCTCGGACCGTTCCACCCGCAAATCGGCCAGGCGCGTCACTTTTACGCGCGTAAACGCGTCTGAAAATGAAGCATTTCACTGAAGCTCTCCCCTCTTCCCGACACGTCGTCTCTCGTCCCGTCGTTTTGAATCGCGCCATTCAGCACACGCTTGACCGCTATTCAGTCGCAGGTGTTGTCGACGTGTTTCAACGAGTCCAACGACGTGATGTAAAACGACAGGGAACGTGTAAAGAGAACTTCAGGGACAGAATAACGGACTTAGGTCCGAAAGAGTCTACACCCTGGTCGAAATTCTCATCTCGCTCTCGATCTCAATCTAACGCTGGTCTAGTATTCTGTGAAGCCCACATCAAACTCTTTTCATTGTATTTAATCTACGGTTTTGCCGGCTCCTCTCGGGTCCTCTGAAGAACCTACAAGTGGCGACTTCCACACCGCTTGGGGTGGTGGACTCTTGTCAAACCAGCGGAATTTTGCCAGCAGAAATTTCCAGGCGACTCATTCTAACCGAATTTCCCGTCGTTTCTCGTCCCGATGTCGTTCTTTTTTTCGTTCTTACGCGCTCGCATCTTCGGTCGTTCGATAATCGGGCCACCCGTGAATTAATGCGCCGACGTCGGGGACAGAATAAACCTGCCGCATCTCACACCCGCGATCAACGGCGCCATAAACGCGTTTAATCTTTCATTAGCCGGCGGCGTGAGCAATTTAACGGTCACTAAGTGATGACGTTCAATTTATCGGAGCGAGATCGTCGAAAAAGGGACCCCGATAACGAGCGCCGCGCGCGGATGAGGTTTCCGTCGTATTTGCGTATAACGGACATTCGCGGGCGCGCGCTCGCGACTTTTCCGATGGTTGTTTTTGAGCTGAGAATCCGTGTATTGCGTTCCACACGTGCGTCACGCGGAAACTTCATTTATCACTTATATGCAATTTTGTGCAACTCGTCCGATCGATCCCAACAGTCTGTGACAGCAAAGTTCGCTCGCGTTCAAGGAAGGTTGCGGCGATTCCTCCTCTCCTTAACGCGCCGCTTTCAGATGTCCAGCCATGTCGACAAAATACAACGCAGCGTTCGCTGCGTGTTTATCATTCCCGATACGTAGCCGTGAAAATATTGGGTATTAAACTTAATTTTAAAGGATTTACAAGAGATGGCGCAATGAGCACCTAATGGCATCGGCCCATACTGAAGCCAACTTCATATGAAAGCCCTGTCATTAGGCTTTAAGAATCAATATATTTCATTTGGTCGAAGTGTAAATAACATATTTTTTCAGCGCATTCAATATGTCGTTCAATATTTCGTTTTGTGCCAACGAAACGCAATTTGCGGGAAGCGTTACTTTTTTGTTTCCCTTGGAAAAAATCGGCAGCTGAAAGTCTTGGTTTGCTGTCCGAAGCTTATGGGGATTATGGGATTCTCTCCATCGTCTCAACTTGTGAGTACTGGTTCAGACGATTCAAAAGTGGAGATTTTGATTTGGAAGACAAGGAACGCCCTGGTCAAGCGAAAAAGTTTAAAGACGAAGCGTCGAAGGCATTGCTGGACGAAGATCAATGTCAAACGCTTGAAGAATTGGCAGAAGCATTAAATGTAACCAAAATGGCCGTCTCTAAACGTTTGAAGTCGATGGGAAAAACGACTAGAATACGCCAAAAGATTTTCGACAAAATGATTTTCCAGCGTGACAATACTCGGTCACATTCACGCTAAACCGATGAAGGAAACGCCTAGAGCTGCTCGGATGGGATGTTCTACCCCACCCATCGTATTCACCAGACATTGCTCCTTCTGATTTCCACTTGTTTCGATCCATGCAGAATCACCTTTCTGCCCAGCACTTCGGTTCTTTAGAGAAGACATCAAAAAATGGCTCGATTCATGGATAACCACAAAAGACGAGTCGTTCTTCCGCCGAGAAATCTGCTTTTTACTAGAAAGATGGGAAAAAGTTGTAGCTAACGATGGACAATACTTTGACATAACATGTACTTATTTTGTTTCGAAATAAACGTTCATTTTCACAAAACAATTAAGTTTAATACCCAATATTACTATCGTCATCGAAGAAACACATAAAGCCGATACTGATATGTCACCTCGCACATAGCGCAGTGTTTTTCTGCTGAAACACGTCGCAACGGAAAAGTAAACAAACGAGCGACGCGACGTAATAAGTTTTTGCCGAGCGCGCCGCGCCGGCTGGTTTTGGAAGTCCTCGCACGCCCTTGAGAACAATAATACAAACGTACAAGTGCGCGACCAACCAGGCGATCTAGCAGTCTTCGACGCGAGTGCGTGCCGATTGGGAGACGTCGCGCGCGCGATTTTCCCCGATTTTCCGACGCGATTCAAGCGCGCGTGATATTACGCATCGCGTGTGATATTCGTGTGCGCGATTGTGCATCTCGCTACATCGCAGCGGCGGGGGGGGGCATTCTGTGTTCTGAATACGTGAGTATTATACCGCAAGCATTATACCGCATCTCGATTTAGTTTAGAAGAGTATCTTTAGAAATGCAGAGAAATATTCTTGAGATGTCCCGGACGGTCTGAAAAGCACTTACGTCTAATTGAGATGATTGTGGGAGAGATTACTCTAAATAGTTTCAAATGAATTCCCCTGAATGAATCTTCAGCGACGAGGTAGATTAATGCCGACAAAGAGCTGAAGTAACATTATACGTCGCTGATGATATTACGTGATTTTCTCTGCCTGCTGCGATGTATTTATTTTCGTTGTTCTAAATTCGAAGATGGAGCGATTACGTCGCAGTGGGCTACGTTAGGGCAACAAACATTCGTTTGTTATCACTTAAGCGTACGATCGCAATGCATAGATCAATCTGCAAGTAGTGTCGTATCAATTTCTGATACTGTTTCAACGCCATTGGCATTAAATGTGCGGCAGCTCGGATGGCTTTCGGAACTCCTCCCTCTCCATGTTTCTACAAACTCATCCTTGGAAATTTAGGAAAATCTCGAGAAATGGTCTCGGGCCCCCGAGCAGAAATCAAATACGGCTAATTTTTTATGTCTGATATCGCATGACTAGGCAAAGCTGTACACTGAGAGAAAAATATATGATATTTGGAACTATAATGATATAGTAACTAAATTATTGTTCGAAATATCATATTTATAGTAAATATTACCATAATATTGGTAATACTTACGATATAGGCATAGTATAACCAACCATATATTTTTACTAAGAATTATACTAAGTTAAACTAAAATTATTGTATGGATACAAATATAAAATGGTAGGTAAAGTAACTCTTTTATATAGTCAATATTACCAGAATATTTGCTAAATGATGACAGATGTAACTATATGAATATTAAATCTCACTATATTTGTAGAGATGTGCGAACTATTCGAATTTTTATGTCGAATCGAATTCGAATCGAATCGAATCTAATGTAATGTAATTCAATTCGATTCGAATCCGAATTCCTATGATTCGAATCCGAATAATTCGAAAATTTCGAATCGAAGATTCAATTACGAATAAAATATATTAACGTGCATTATATTTACATGCATCAGGTTCAAAACGAGCCATCTGGGCCTGTATGTTTGAACCCTTAACTTGTAATTAAATCAACTTATAATTAATAACTTAATTATAAATTACTTTAAATATTTAAATATATATTTTACTGTAAGATGATATTACAATATCAATATCCCCTTTCATATTAAAATCTTCCATCATTATGTGCATGTTTAATAGTCATGTTAAATTTTTTAATGATTCGATTCGAATTCGAATGAAGTTTCATAGATTCGATTCGAATTCGAATTAAAAAACTGAGATTCGATTCGATATAAAAATTCTTGATTCGCACATCTCTATATATTTGTGAATGAGAAATTACCATATATGTGGTAAAAGTAACTAAACAATTATTTAAGACAATCATTGACTATATATTTGTGTTTATTCTACTATATTTTGCAGGTCCCACGAATTATAAAAATATGGTTGACGCCAAAATGAACTATAAAATATAGTGAGATTATAGTTAATTCAACTATATTTTTCTGTCAGTGTAAGAAAGCATTATGAGTAGTGATCTTTATCCGGTCGGAATATCAATTGCCTTGCAATATTTTCCAGATTATACCCTGACCAGCGATGACGTCATTATTTGGATGCCTGATTTGGTCCTGATGGACATTTTTCATCAGGTTTCTCGATTTCAGACAATTTTATCAGGGTTATTTTATCAGGCATTGCATGCAGCAGTGCGTTTCACTCCTTATTACGTGTGTCGGATCCGATAAAGTTATCCGGGCCCTATTTGAAATTTGGAAACCGGACTAGGTTTTAATACGGCCGTGGGACGATGTTCTGCTCGAGCCTCTGCACTTCGTTCACGTGTTGTTGTCTACTGACAGCACTAACCAGAAAATTCACTTGTTTCAGACTCGCCAGAGCTCGTGTGACGACGCGCGGTGAGGATGCGGTTCTCGGGGGTGCAGTTTGCCGTACCGGAGGAGCCGGTTCGGGCTAAGCAGGGTCGGCTCGAAGGTAGGTCTCTACCGACTTTCCGTGTTCTTGCGTGTTCTTGACGATCTCTTTGCGATCGCGAAGTGATGAGGCGTGTCCCTCGGGGGAGAAATCGCCGAGTCTCAACGATCGTGAACGGTTAACACGCTCGTATCCGCGCGCGCCTCTCTCGCGATCATTTCAGTTCATCCTCGTATCTAATCTGAATTCTTTTTCTCCCAGATTTGCAGCGGAGGATGGCCGCCCTGAATTCCTGCTGATCGGTGAGTCGAAAAAATTGACATGAAAATTCGAGGTGGTGAGCGTTTTTCTTTTTTCTACCGTCAATGCCGGAACTGATGCAATTTCTCAACTCGCGTGTGCTTGCGCGAACACGCTGCTCAAGATGATAGATTATTCTTCAAATGGCCATCGTTTTTCAATTAGAATTATTAGCGTAGAATTATTTAACGAAATTATTCGTCCGATGTGAGCAGCCTCTCTCACTGCACGCGTACCAGAATTATTCCGTCACATGTAAAATTCGCTATTATTAACTTCCCCCCCGAGATCAATTTTGCAAACGTCGCGATTCCATCAGCTTCCTAAATTTGTTATACGTGACGAATTATAATGCCACTACGAAATTACCCGCGGGATTTAATGCGAACGTACAATGCGAGCGTTCGCGACGCGCTACGTAAATCGCATTGATTTTTAACAAGTCACAGCGCGAAGGTTGTGATGCTTCGAGCTGGTTCGAAAATAATTTCAAGGATTGACGACACGCGCAATTATCGCAGATATCAGCGTTTAGGCTAAAGTATTTCCTTTGTCGCGCGACAAGTATCGTCGGATGCGTCGCGATCGGCTACCGGACGAAAGATCTCTAAGGCCTCTGACATTTTCCCCTTAAGCGTCCTCTACAATGGCAGTAAGCAGTAAGAAGTAAGCGTGAACAGTATAAGAAATGGGGACCAATCACAGTTGATTATTTTTGTCATAATCGACTGTGATTGCTTCATTTCTTATCGCTTACGCTTACTTCTTTTCTTATCGCTCACTGCCATTGTAGACGACGCTTTAGGCAGCTTAGAAATTTTCCGCCCAGCAGCCGATGGCACGCGCATCCGACAAGCTCGCCGCACAACGACTGAAATATCAGCCTCAGCCGTTGTAAACTATTGAATATTGATGCAAACATTATATGAAGCAGCCCCGCGTACTTTTCGTACGCGCCAACGGCATATACTTGACCGGTGGAAACGCGCGGCGCCCCGACGAGCGCATCGACCGCGCGCGCGCATTAACGTATACAGAATAAATATTATCACGGCGAGATCAAAGAAGCGCGCGATTGAACGAAAGGAGACTATGCGTTTAATATATCGCGTGGGTTTGCACTACAAACAGACGAAGCAGAGGCGAGCTTCCTCTCTCACGTTTCTCTCCCTCCCTCTGTCCTCCTCCCCCCCCCTCTCTCTCTCTCCGACTCTCTGTCCGTCTCTCCGTCTCTCTCTATCGCGACGAGAGAGCGGGCATTGATCAGCGGCGCGCGCGGCCGCACCCTCTGTAACTAGCAGCCGACACGAAATGGAATGCACACGCCAGCGGGATCGTCATCGAGAACAACCGTTGATGAAATTTAACGCCGTGTAACTCGCCTCGGACGCGGATGAACGGTATCGATATCAATCTGATTTTTTGCATAATTGGGATCGATCAAGCGGGAGCGCGCGCGCGCAAGTCGCCACCTAGCCGCGTTTCAGACACGTCAGTCTCAAGACTCGCTAGTGCTCCTCCTTCGGCGTCATCTCCACGGGGAGGGAAGGGATCGAGGGAGAAGCCTTGCGCTAAATACGTAGGCAGTCTGAAAAGTTCTCGGCCTAACAATGAAAGAAAATTTTTTCTTGCCGTGAAATATGTTTTATTTTTCAATATAATCTCCTGAAACTTCAATACATTTATTCCGACGTTTTTCCAATAATTCAATACCGTTGTTAAAGTGTGATTCCGGAAGGTCTGCAAAATATCCATCCACGGCTGCAATAGCTTCGTCATTTGATGTATAAAACGCTTTCCGGCCAGGAATTTTTTCAGGTTTGGAAACAGATAATAGTCAGAGGGAGCCAAATCTGGTGAATACGCTGGATGTTCAAGCAATTCGTAGCTTTAATTCGTTGAATTTTGCCATTGTCAAAAAACACTTGTGTGAACACGTGCATTGTCTTGATGGAAAACGATTCTTTTCTTCTTTAAAGCAGGTCTTTTCTCACGAATGTTTGCATCCAATAGATCCAAAAGGTTACAATAATACTCAGAGTTAATCGTTTTATCTTTCTGAAGATAATCGATCAACAAAACACCTTTGTAATCCCAAAAAACTGTTGCCATAACCTTTCCTGCCTGATGGAACCGTCTTTGCCTTCTTTGCTGCACGTCCACCGGCTTCGATCCATTGTTTCGACTGTTCTTTTCGCTCTGGTGTATAGTGGTGGATCCAAGTTTCATCAACAGTTATGAAACGACGCTTGAGATCCATTTTATTTTGCTTAAAACGATCCAAACACGCTTGAGAGAAATACGCATTCGAATTTCGCGTTTTTGGTCAATTGTTAGCAAACGCGGCACCCATCTTGCACAAAGCTTTTTCGTATGTAATTCTTCATGCAAAATATTTCCAATTCGTTCTCTCGAGATGCCTATGGCCTCAGCTATTTCACGCATTTTCACTCGCCGATCATCTGACACCATATCATGGACTTGTTGAATGTTTCGTCGTGTTGTAGCAGTTTTTGGACAACCTTCGCGTGGATCATCTTCGAGGCTTGTACGACCAGATTTAAAAAGAGCAGCCCATTTTTTCACAGTGGAAAATGCAGGTGATGCATCCTTATACACTTTTAACAATTTCGGATGAATTTCTGTTGGCGTTAAACCATCCATCCAAAACAAAGAATTTAATCACTGCACGATATTCAATCTTTTCCATTTTAAAAAAGACAACGTCTTAACGTCTTGAATTTTAAAAAGACAACGTATTGACACGTCAATATTAAACTGGTGCTACTTACTCGAATGACTTGACGATCGAAATAAAATTTTAAATGGGTTTATTATATCAGAGATGCCACTTTCCAATACAATTATAGTTTGACAGTTTCTAATGCCATCCATGTGTCAGGCCGAGAACTTTTCAGACTGCCCTCGTAATAGCCGTTACACGCGGATAACGTACGTTGGCGCGCACCGAAGCGCTCGCTGATCGACGAGCACGCGCGCTCGTGTCCTTCGAAACACGAAAGCCTCAGAACTCAGCGAGAGCTCGCTCGAGAGCGGCTGTGAAGCGCGCACGAAGAGAGGACGGGGGTGGCAAGAGAGCTTTAAAATCAGCCGGATAACAAGCTGCGGAATTATGACGTACGTGGCTATCGCGCGAGCTGAATAACGGACAGGGTATATATCGCTTTTACATCGGTATCTAATGTAACTAGTACGTGCCGCGGAACCGATCGCGGCTCCGAGAGAGCCCGGGAGAGAGTCGGGGGCGCGGGGTATAAGTGGGGTGCCTTTGGCGAGAGGCGAAGTGTAATTGGCTTCATAAGGGTCGACGAGAAGCGCCCGGAGTATCGGCAAGCCTGAAACCGCTTGACGAGGCCAATACGTCTCTCTCCCGCTCTCTCCCTCTCTCTCTCTCTCTCTCTCTCTCTCTCTCTCTCTCTCTCTCACACTCTTCGTCGCGCTCGCAATTCTCTTTTTCTCTTTCTCCATCATTCGATGCAGTGCGCGAACGGATTGGATGGACTCTCCAGCGTTCCCACTCCGTTCCTTTTTGCGTTTTGCGGGCGAGCATGTCCCGAAGGCATATTCCCCGTGACAATCTGCTCTCCTCTCTCTCTCTCTCTCTCTCTCTCTCTCTCTCTCTCTCTCACGCGCGCGCGCGCGCGTACGCCCCGCCGCGCGCCCTGAAATCGGTCAACGCGTGGTTTTCCCCGGATAGGGCCACTCTCAATCCCCGGGCCGTAACGACCGTCGACCGATCGACCGTAAAGAGATCGGCCTTCCGTCTCCAGGATCTCGTTCGTGCTCGGATAACGAAACGCGCTACGGTGCCGCAGGTCGGTCCGCGAAAACACAATCGCGGTCGGCGCGCTCGCCGTTTGTCGCTCGCGCGAACGTCGCGTCAAGCTGATCAAACCCCGTCAACACGAAGACATCTCGGTCGCTTTTACTTTGGACGTTTTTCTCTCTTTGTCGAAACAATCGCACTGACGCGATAAAACCGTAAGAGAAGCGTCGGGATGAGGGAGAGAGAGAGAGAGAGAGAGAGAGAGAGAAATCGCGCGCGAGAAATTGGATATTTTTATTTCCTTTGCATTATTTGCGACACCGGCGCGCAAGAGAGGATAAAACGATTCGGCGGCGACGGCGACGGCGTGCGCGAAACGCGCTCGGACGCTGGGGGCTTTTTGTATTTTTTTTTTTAATTTTTTTTGTGATGCAGCTACTTTCGATCTTCGCATAACGACGATTAGCCACTCGACTGTAACGAGACCGGCTCCCACTCAGCCCGGGGCTTTTAATCTCATTTGAATAACGAAGCACACTCGAGCCCGTGAAAACAATGGCGGCCGGAATGAAATTTAATCCCACGCAAAAGTAATAATCCGATATTTTATCTTGCGCGTGAATTCGTGTGCTGCGCGCAATTCGATATATGTCCCGCCTACGTTGCTTCGAGTACGACCAACGTAGAGCGCGTTGCATCGCGCGCATTATACGCGAGGACCCCCCTAATGTCGTTTGATATTTCGCTTTTATTCGTCGGTCACGCTCGTTCCATGACTCTCCGCGTCCTTTTGCGCGGACAGAAAAGCCTCACGACCCGATCTCGTGTCAGACTTCGACGATCGGCAGAGAAAGAGAGAAAGAGTGAGAGGGAGAGAAAGAGAAAGGGGTGAGAGCCAAGACGAGGAAGGGAGGAAGGAGATGATCTCGGAAATTCTCGTACACGGTGCTCAAACTTTGGAGCTGCCGATGGGTTGGGGACAGGCGGGATTAAAATCGCGCGAGCTCCCGGTCGAGCTTAATCTCGGTTAACGATACCGGCGGAAAGGGGACGAAGATGAGCCTGCTGGATGCTGGCTGGATCGAAACGCGTACACTCGGCAAGAGAGGAACGCTCTATTGCGACGTCTAATGCGACGTTCAGGGAGGAAACCGGGAATTGGGAGCACGATTTGCGGAAAAGAGCAGGTGGGGGAGATGGAGAGAGAGAGAGAGAGAGAGAAAGACAGAGAGTGAGTGCGACCGCGGGGGTGGAAAATGTAGGAGAGAGCAAGAGGCTGAGAAGCGTCGAAGAGGACGCGAGGGAAAGAGAGAGCGGATAAGGACGGCGGCGGGTCGGAAAGGGGGTGGGCTCGTAATATCCTGGCGAGTCCGCGGGCTCCGTCATGTGTGCTTAATCACTTTCCAGTCGACTCGGCAGTCTGCAACCCCATTATCGGCGTCTCACCACCCGGAAAATTACTCTTTTATTCTCGAACAACTCGAGCTCCCGATGTTCCCGTGTACCGCGATATTCCCCCCCCCTCTCTCTCTCTCTCGCTCATTCGCTCGTTCTCTCCCGCCTCTCCTCTCTTGTTTTCTTTCGCCCGTTTCGCTCTTTTTCCCGACCGCGCCGAAGTCTCGGCTTCAGCGAGCGCCGCTCGGCGCGGTGCTTTTTTTCGCCGACTACCTTTCCATCAGCTACGCCCAATTCTGCGCGCCGGTTCGTCTATTTCGCTCTATTAGACCCTTAGGACGCCGTGGGTCCTACCCATCCGGCTTCCGGAAGCCGCGATTACGGCCCCGGAAACTGAACGGCCGCGACGAAGGGAACGAGAGCGGCTGCGCTCGCGTGAGATAGGTGGATGCGCGCGCGCGCGAGCGTGAAGAGAAGCGCGAATAAACGACGTCAATTCGACACGAGCGCAATACCGTGGCGATTAATCAATCGGTTTCACTGATATCCCCGTATCACTCCCGTTTCGGCTCCAAGCGGACGGAATCTCGATGACGCGAGAGTGTTAAATGTTTGGAAATACTATTTCGCCGCGATCCACGAGAGGAGCTATAAAGAGATAAAATGTCACGTCACGTCATATGAAAGAGCAATTTCTTGTCACTTGCTCGAAGCGTACATTTTTTAACACAAATCTCACTCTATTCGATTAGGTCTGATTAAGG
Source organism: Harpegnathos saltator (assembly GCF_003227715.2). Classification (NCBI taxonomy): domain Eukaryota; kingdom Metazoa; phylum Arthropoda; class Insecta; order Hymenoptera; family Formicidae; genus Harpegnathos; species Harpegnathos saltator. Next base: position 382,798 of record NW_020230161.1, on the reverse strand, counting down.
GGTAACCATCTGAATGAACGCCTGAAAACAGTAAGTTTGGGAATTTTTTGTAGTTAAATAACAACATAGATGGAAAATTGGTTCGAAGGCCTCTAACGTGTGTACCTTAAACTACACAAAACAATTTTTTGTTCTTATTTTGCCTCAAGATGGCGACGCTGAAGCTCTCCAAGTGAAACCGCATTTTTCTCATGGGTCCCCGCGCGGCTTGCAGCAGAAATGCCGTACACTTTCAAAAAGGACCAAAAGGCAAAATTTTTATTAATCTACATTAAATTTGCTAGAGAAGTACGCACGTGTATGTTAAAATATTGATTTTTGTAGAAACGGTGAACATTAGGAAAAAAAGTTTCAGTTATATCCAAGAAATTCAGTGAAAAAATATTTATAACAAAAGTTTTAAACCGATCGTAAAAATCACGTGTACTTCTCTAGAGAATTTAGTTTAGCAGCTACTGCTAAACATTTCGAGTGGATCGGATGAAATTTGTTAAAGTTCTGCTGCAAGCCAATTCGAAAAACGTGGTTTTACTTGGAGAACTTCAGCGCCGCCATCTTGAGGCAAAATAATAACAAAAAATTGTTTTGTGTAGTTTAAGGGATGCACGTTAGAGGCCTTCGAACCAATTTTCCTTCTATGTTGTTATTTAACTACAAAAAATTCCCAAACTTACTCTGTGTTTTCAGGCGTTCACTCAGATGTTAGCCCTTAAGATTGAAGGGTGAATTCCGGCTTGTGCGAAAATTTGCAAACTCGTGTGAAATGATACAATTATAGATTTCCGACTTTCCCGCCCAAAGAAATCTCAGGCTTCCCTACGCCTCCCCCTTAAAAATCCGTACTGTAATACATCTTGCCGCACTCTTAAGCGTCGTCTACAATGGCAGTAAGCAGTAAGAAGTAAGCGTAAGCGGTAAGAAATAAACCAATCACAGTCGATTATGACAAAAATAATCAACTGTGGTTGGTCCATTTCTTACTGTTCACGCTTCCTTCTTACTGTTTGCGGCCATTGTAGACCACGTTTTATGCCTCCCGCTGGTGTGGTAATATTTCCAAACACATTTACCGTGAAAGTTGGCGATACAAAGGACAAAGAGGTGAAAGGTCAAGGTTGGCGGGGGCTGATAAAATTACACGTGAGAAAATGTCAAAGACACGGGGCTAGGCTAGGCCAACTACGACAAAACACCCGGGGCGTCGCAGATGCCGCCGCCGCCGCCGCCGCCGCCGCCGAGGTGGTCGTCTGTCTCGCGAGCAAGGTGGAACAATCCTCTCACGAAGGATTACGCGGCCGGAGAACGTCGGAGCGCAGCTGGCGGCGACGCGGGGTGGCGCGGCGACGAGACGGCGGCGAAGGGGTTGAACAGTAGAAGCTCGTACAAGTGCGAGCGCGCGGCAGCGTAAGGTGGCACACGTTATTGCGCTTGTTTTAGCCTAAGGCCGCCCTGCCACATGCGAGCCCCCGTAGTTCTCGGCCATGGCGCGTTCATATCGATTTCGCAGCGAGATGAATTAACGTCGGCCGCGCCGCGCGGCGATGCGCGTCAGTTAGATCGCGCGACCGGACGATCGCGCGTCACTTGTACCGGAAATGAGAGAGCGTTCTGTCTCGATCAGCGAGCGCGACGACAGAGGAAGGTTGCGTGAAAGGCGAGCTTTCCCGCTCCTCGGATTTTCCCTTCGCGTTATCCGCTCGCGCGACAACCGCGAGAGCGCCGTCGGTGAACGGTGAATCGCTGTCGCGCGAGGGCGCCCTTTTCCGCTCGCGCGTTCGCGAGCGAGCGAATTACTCGCTGAAAGATTGCAAAAACCCTGAGGTGAGCCTCTCTCTCTCTCTCTCTCTCTCTCTCTCTCTCTCTCACTCTCTCACCTTCTCTCTGTCTCATTCACGCTGTCGAGGGCTGGAAACTGCTGAGTCTCGCGGGGTGAGTCCGCGTTGCGGAAGAAACGCGGGAAAACTGGGCGAAGGGGGCGAGAGGGTACGATGGCGAACGGAGGAGGAGGTGGTGGCGCAAATGGACGAAGAAGAGAGAGGTGGAAGAGGGGGTACGACGGGAGAAGAGAGAAATTAAGCGGATCAATGGCGAAGCCCCGGCGAAACGAAACGCCGGGACCGTCGTCGTCGTCGTCGTCGACATCGTCGTCGGCGACGGCTGCGGCAGCCATCTCCACCCTCTCTTTACATCTCACCCTCTCTCCGTGCTGCCTTTACTGCTACTCTTCCCCCCTCCCCTCCCCGCGGCAGCTCTTTCGCTCGTTCTCCAGCGATCTCGCGTTCTTCAACGTGAAGTTTTCAAATAAACACGCGCGGCGAAGATCGAACGGTGAAGCTAATTAGAAATATATCCGCGGAAGCGGGAAAGAGAGCGCGTAATCGAGGACGGAGATGAAGGGAGAAGAAAGGGAAGAGAGGAGAGGAGAGGAGAAGAGGAAAAGAGAAAACGAGACGAGAAGAGGATGGACACGGAGGCTGCTGCGGCGGAGCGATGGAGAACGAAGCAGATGAGGCGAACGGGACGAAGGGAGTGCAGGGGAAGGGTGAACGAAGGGGGAAAGAGAGAGAGAGAGAGAGAGAGAGAGAGAGAAAGGGAAGTTGGAGCCGACGGTACTCGGCTGGTACTACGGAACGACGGGGGAGAACGGGTGAGTGAGTGAGCGAGCGAGTGGGTGGCAGGTTCGAAGAGGGACGTCGGCGGGGGGAGATTGTCGTTCCAGAGCGGCTGAGGAAGGGGCACGAGGGTGAGGTCGGGTCTCGGTTCAGCCGCGGCGGCAAGGGGAGAGAGACGTACGGGCGGTTCGCTCGTTTGCAAGACAAAGAACCCGAGCCGCCGTAGTCGTGCATAAACGCTATCAACCACATCTACATATTCCAGAGTCTGAGGGGAGAAGGATGTCGCGCGGACGCGCGTCGAAGGAACGACGGAAAAAGAGATAAAGAGAATAACGGAGAGGAAAGAATAGAGTGGCGCGGGCAGGGGGAGGAGAGGGCAGGGAAAGAGACCGGGAGAGTGTCAACAGCAGCGTCTAGCCGCGCCTTCTCGTGGACGAAGAGACAGGGAAAGCCTTCGGAGATGGCGCGCGATCGTCGCGAGAGCTTTTCTTCCGGTAGACGCGCCGCCGCGAAGGTCGCGGAGGTCGACGTAAACTGTGTCTCGAGATAAGTTTAGTTTGCGGGAGCGACGTTAAGCTCTTTACGGGATGACGCTACTTTAAAACTTCCCCTCAAGGTTGCGTCTTAAGAGCGTTGACAGTCGGCGTATCAACGGTAGAATCTTCGGGGATAGAGAGAGAGAGAGAGGGGGGGGGAAGAGGGGGAGTGGGAGAGAGAGAGAGAGAGAGAGTCGGAGAGCGTTTCGGAGGTTGGGTTAAGGGCAGGTGGCAGCGGAGGAGAGCTTTGTAGAACAGGGAGGCGGATAGAAACCCCTTGACCCAGCACCAGAGGGAGGCCGCATGCTTGGCTGATTAGCTTAATGGTGAGTCCTCCTCTTATTCTCGTGCTTGACGCCAGTTCCGCGAGTTTCTCTCCTCTCGCTCTTCTCTCCCTCATTCTGACAACGCTCTCTGCCTCCTTCCTTCTCGCCCCTTGCGCGCCAAGGCGAAGGTTTCTCTTTTTTCCCGGGGCTCGCGCCGCTCCTCTCGTGACGATCCCCATTCGAATCTCGACATCAACATGGCTCTTGACTTGATAAGAAATATTCCTTCAATTAGGGGCCGAGTATCGGCGCTTGCACATCCACCGGCGCAGACCTTTTAACTCGACTCGAGGGCAGCCTCGGTCGAGAATACGCTCGCGATTAGCCCGAGAGAGAGAGAGAGGGGGAGAGAGAGAAAGAGAGAGTATCGAACGCGCTCCACAATCCAGACATTTCCGCGTCCTCTGTGCGTGAACCGACTCCATCGCGCGCGATATCCGCGAAATTCGAGCGGTGTCCTGGGCGGAAGTGCGGGTGGGCGGGTGATTTCGCACCGACCGCGCGAGTCTGGCCAACGAATTTTATTCATAACGTTCGTTAATCGCCACCCGGTATTTCTCGTCCGCCAAATTGCCGTAACGAGGCTTATGCGCGTTAACGCGGTCGCAAACGATTTGCGCAAAGGCCGTGGCGCAAGCCGAGGCCGTGCGTGTCTCTCTCTCTTTCTCTCTCTCTCTCTCGTCGGCTGGTCGTAACGGCCATGTTAATATTTGCGCAGCTCGATACAATAAAATTATATATAAAGTGTGCTCACCCGTCCACTCGCTCACCCGCCCGCTCTCTCTCTCTCTCTCTCTCTTTCCCGGCCTTTCCCTCACCCGGACAGGGCGGAGCGTGTCGATTACGCGATCCGAACGAGAAGTATTCCATCAATTACAATTCGAGAGGAACGTCAATATTTGGCCGGACAATAGCGGATTAACTTCGTGAAAGAATTGTTGATTCAACCGATACGCGCGCACGCGCGCGCACGCCGGAGCGCGGGGGCGGGGTGTCGTCCGTCGGCGGTTGAAAGTTTATGTCTCGTTGAAAATGCACCGAGCGAAATTTTATTACGCCATTAACGGCCGCGCGTACTCACGATCACGCGTCGCGCGCGCGCGCGAGATACTGCGAAAAACGCGATAACACGTAAACGCGATAATCGATGTGCCATTTGGGAGCGCGCTGGCTGCTCGCCCAGCGGCCGCCGCTTTCTCTCGTTGTTGATCCTATTTTTATCGCCCTCCCCCATCCCCCATCACGTCGTGCACAATCACAAGGTTTGCCGGGTCGAGAGACTGCGACGATCGTCACGGCAGGCTGTTTCGCTCTCCGACGCGGTCTCTTCGCGCGTGCGAACGGTCCAGCGGTTGAAGGGAGCCTTAACTACGCGCAAGACTTACGAGCAACCTCCACCTCAGCCATCAGCACTCCTAAACACGCACTCCAATTGCTCATCTCCGTCCCCGCGCGCGCGCGCGCGCGCGCGCGCGAGCGACCGAATTCGTGTCGATTGAGAATCCGCTGGGGCCAAGGCGCCGCGAGAGCGCGCCTTTGGCGAATAGCATCAGCTCGGGCAAAGCCACACACGCCTCTTACTCGACGACGCGTAATTCCGTCTAATTAGATAGAGGGATCGCCACGGCGCGGCGGTTTCTCAACCGTCGGACGGGACAAAGGCGTGCGTGACTCTCAAGATGCAAACAACCCCTTCTCGTCCCGGCTTCACACGACCCGACCGCGACAAAGAAAAGCTCAGCGCTATTGCTGTACCGACCACGCTATCTCCATGTTGGCCATGTTGGCCTTGGTCGTAGAGAAAGACACCAAACGATTGCCATCCAATTGCACGATACGGTTTTATCGGGATCGCTCTCGTCGAGGTGACGAGAGACCGCGGCCGTCGCGAAACGATACTTCCTCAAGTACTCGAGTTACCGACAAAGCACACGGGGTGTATCGTCTCGGAAGGAGAGAAAGGGTGACCAGCGCGCGCTCGCGCGAGCCCGTGGCGAACCGTGCGGGGTGCGGCTGACCTGTGGAGGCTGCTGCGGTTAGAAGATGTTTCCAGGGCTGCTCGGGTAGCTGCCCTTGGCTGACTGATGGCCAGTAGTACTCACCGGCCGCGGCGGCTGCTTTGCCCGCGTCCAGTGGCGCATACGGCGGTATGCCCATGTGAGCAGGCGGAGGTTGCGTCAGGTGGTCCCCGTTCGGGCAGAAGAAGGGAAGCCCGCTCGGATGCGTCCCCGCCAGGCCCATCTTGCTCGCCTGCAAAACGACAGAGTGAACGATCGTTAGCGCGCGTGCTGATGAGAAACGTGGCTGATCGCGTCGCGTGTTGCTCCGGAAGTGAGAGCGAGCGATTGTCTCTCGATGTTTGGGGTGGTAAGGAGTAGTAAATGGGTAAATAGGAAACTGTTGATTGACGACTATGACTGGGCTATTTCTAGGTAAAGAGACGCTTGTACGTAGGAATATCCGAGAATTGACACAGACTTGTAAAATGCTGCAAACATTATGCCTCTCCATCGAAAACCAATCGACAGCCGCGAAATGACTGCAACATGGGGCTGGTCATACGGAACGGACTGCGCATGCGCATGACAAGAGTCCATATTACGGTCAGTTGACGGCTGTTGATTGACTCACAGGGGAGAGAAGTAATGTTTGCAGCGTTTTACAAATACGCTTTGGCGATCTCAAGTATTTTTTTTTGTAGAAGTGTCGAATTTTTATGCGGAAATCTTGCGGCACGCAAGAATCTTCAGCGAGTCATTTCTCGTCTCTGACGTTATTACCTAATATGGCCGCGAGAAGCGCAAAGCTAAAGAATAATAACGGGGGAATGAATGAGAGGCAAGCTCGCTATGACGGAAGATCAGTCGGATTAGGTTGAATCGAGTTAAAAGAAATCTCTATTCAACGGTTGTATATGACGAAGCAATTGCTCCGAGTCTTTCAGCAGAATCGTGTTGCTCTTTGAGTGTCTTGCTTGCTGTGAAACAAAAGAGACTAGAAATTTCATTCAGTGAAGCGATCGTGCGTAAAGTTGACTCTGCACACATTATCGCGTCGTTTCGTTTATACTGAACCTTTCACCAGAAGTCGAATTACTCTGACCCGATTAATCATACGAGTCGACCTATTGGTAATTGGAACAATATCTATATCGTGCATACAATTATGCGCCAGTTTTGCTCATCTTTCACCGTCGACTAAATTTTGCGGTTCAAATTCCCACGTCGGATTGCCGATCGCCAGATCGGCGTAACCTCAACCACACCTGTTTTCAGTCCCGATTTTTGTCCCCGTATATTAAAAAGTACGCGCAAGCACATCCCTCACGATTGCATTGCGAACAATACTCGCAACCTTGTACAAAGATGCGAAGCATCACACACAGCATTGGGCAAATATCGTTGTCCAAATCGCAATCGTGTCAGGTCATCGAGATGCCCATAAACATATTATCAGTACACCGTGTGTCTGCCAATAACGCATTATGTACACAGTGCACACAATAACGCGCATAATAATGCGATCCATCAGGTGGGGCGTACCCGATCGTTAACCCTAATCCGTGTGCCGTCGGTAATCGCCTTCTTGTATCGGCACGCACGTTTCATTGCGAATTCGCATGGCGACGCATGGCACGCGAAAGGTAGGACGGGCGCGATACGCGTCGGAGGAAGGAAGGCGCGCGCGAATCGCCACGGCGTGTTTACGGCGTGAAAGGCGCAAGTAGAACGTCGGGAATTTACAGTTGGTAACTCTCGAAAGAAACACGATATCCAATTCGATTCACCCCGAAGGGGAACGCTCGTCGAGGACCAGCTCGAGCGTTAATTTGCAAAGACGAGACCGGGGGCGCGGAGAAGCGGGAGAGGGGCGCTCTCTCTCTCTCTCTCTCTCTCTCTCTCTCTCTCGCTCGCTCCTCTCGAAGCTCGAGGGTTTTGTTCGACCTTTCCGTCGTCCGTTCCGTCGCTCCGACGTATCGTCGAATTCGAGTGGCTCCTCGAGGCTAGTGGTGCAACCCAGCCGCGCTGCTTCTTCAGTCACCCCCTACCTACCCCCTCTTTGCCGCTCTTTGTCAAGTGACAGTCGATGAAATTAGTTCAATCTGCTGTCGCGAATTCGCAAGATTGCGCAAGTCGTACGTTTCTCGCTCTCTCGCGCTCTTTCTCCCCTCGTCTCTTTCCATCCTCTTCCTCCACCGCCGCCACCACCACCACCATCATCGTCCAACCACTACCTCTTTCTATTCCACCTCCTGCTCCTCTCGTTCTCTCGTGCTCCTTCTCTACCTTCTCCTCTTCTCGTCGCACGGACGATCGATATAGAGGCTCTCGAGTGGTTGTCTCTTATCAGCCGCGGTGCTTACCATAAGTGCGGCGGTATCGCGCATCGATCTGACCGCCAGCAGGAGTCCCGGATCGAGGGGTTCCCTCTCCATCCAGGTCAGTACCCTCGAGAGTAGCCCGACGGCTTCCTCGGCGGTGGGTTCGTCTTCAGCGTCGTCGTCGTCGGCGGTACCGTCGTTGCCGTCTTCGTCGTCGTCGCCATTGCGATCCGACCACCTGTCCTCGAATTCTACCTTCACGCGACACTGTTGTTGCTGCTGCTGCTGCTGCTGCTGTTGCTGCTGCTGTTCCTCGTCCTGTTCCCTCTCCCTGACCAAACGCGCCAGCGCGCTCTCCTCGTCGACGATCCATCTACTGAGTTCCTCGTCGCCGACCTCGAGGCCGGCCTCCCGCGCTAGGCTCTGTAACTCGACCAACAACATCCTGTCCTCCTCTTGATCCACCATGTAGATCCGCGGCGCCAAGATGGCGCCGTTGCTGGAGCATCCCGCGAGCGAGTGATCCTCGCGGTCGCGCGGTAGCGTCCAGCTGCGAGCGAACGTTTCCGAGCGGACGCTGAGCCAAGCGCGATGGAGGTCCGCGAACGCCTCCTTGAGCGTGAACCTCCTGAGATACGCGTCCAATCGGTTGTGATCGGCCTCTTCGGGGCCGGAGTTGACCGCGGCGGCAGCGGCAGCAGCGGCGGCGGCGGCGGCATTGTTATCGCGAAAGACGCCGCAACGCGCCCTCGAGAGCACACCGGTGGCCAAGCGCACCCTGAGCTCGCGGACCACCAGTCGCGTCTCCATGCAGTCCTTGGGCACCACAAACAGCCGCACCAAGCCGTCCGCGGCGACGCAGTCACCCTCTGGCGGCAGGTAATCGGCGCTCTCGGCCACCAAGACGGCGCCGTCCGGGTGCATCGCCATTGCCGTGACGGCGAACTCGCGGTGGAACCACCAGAGGAAGAGATCGGCGGTCAGGGAACCCCTGCCGCCGCCGGCGTACACCACCGGTTGGCTCAGCATGTTGACCTTCCGCAGGCAACGTGGCCGCCAATGACGACCGGCCACCAACAACCGCGTCCGATGGTGACCCTCGTGATCCGCGGCCCCCACCACCCACACCCGCTCGCTCCTCGTGTCGCGGCTGCTGGCGTTGACGCCGCCGACACCGGCGCCACGCCGTTTACCTGGCAGGTCCCGCCAGTCCAAGTAGCAGACGTGGGCTAGGTAGATACGGCTGCGGTCGTAGCTCTCCAGGGTGTTCCTCAGCCTCTCGAGGGCAGACGAGGACGCGTGCGCGACGTCGCAGTAACCGCGCGGCGTCGACGTCCGGCAGGACGTCGACGACGTGGACACCGGGGAGGGGAAAGGTGACGACGAGGAGGACACGACGGTGGACGAGGCTGGCACCGATGGTGTGGTCGATGTTTCCGCAGCTCCATGAACCCTGTTGTTGTCCTGTCCGTTGGTCTTCTCCTCCTCCTCCTCCTCCTCCGGATCTTGGCTCGCGCCCACCTCCCGCTTGCCGATCCCTTGGTCGCCGTGATCGATGCTGATCCGCACGTCCTCCGCCTTGATCGCCAACGGATCGCTCGCGGCCGTGGACGCGGTCGAGCTGTAGGACCGTGCCGGCGAAGAGGTGCTGGATGGCGGCGAGGTCGAGCGGCGAGACGACGCGCAGGAAGACGGCGAGGAGAGCGCCAGTGGCGACGACAAGGACGTGGACGAGCACGAGGATCCGGCGGCCACCGCGGTGGCGTTCTCGTTGTTGCGCGTCGTTCGATGTTTCCTCCCGGTCGCGTGTCTCTCTCGTCGTCGCTGCCTCTCCGGGTAACGATGCACCACCGGGGTACCGTTTTCACGGGGCTCGGAGCTGCTCTCCAGGGACTGGCGCATGCGCCCTGACCATTGCGATCGACCCTCGCACGCCGTGCTTACCGCGGGCTTGTCCATTCTCGTCGTCGCGACTGCCGTTCCGCTTGACGTCATCAACGTCGACGTCGCCATCGTCGTGGTCGCGTTCGCGGTTGTCGTCACCGTGCTTCGTATCATCGTCGTCGTCGTCGTCGTCGTCGTTGTCGTTGTGGTTGGCGTTATCGTGGTCGTTGCTCCTTCGACTTGCTGCACGGTGTCCAAGGAGGCGTGCTGAGCGCGCGTTTGGCGCCCCTTGGTGGCCACCTTGCCGACACGCGCGCACTTGCCACCTCGAGGCGACATCGCGCGCCGACTCTCTCTCTCTCTCTCTTTCTCTCTCTCTCTCTCTCTTCTCTCTCTCTCCCTCTCTCTCTCTCACCCGCTCGAAATCCACGCTCCGATTCGCTGCTGGTGGTGGTGCTGCAGAGCAGGCGAACACACGGGGCTAAGGTAGCTGGTGATCGGCCGGCGTCGGGAGGCCGCCCCCCGCCGATGCCGATCGGCGGACGGACGCGGTGAACGGCGGAATTCGCGGCGACGATTCCCGAGGAGCTCGCGCTCCTCGTGCGGACGCGCGCGCGCGCGCCAGAGAGCGAGCGAGCTCATGCACGGCGCGCCGGCATCGCCTACAACCGAGCGATGACTGAGCGAGCGGCCGCGACGCGACCGTCAAAGGCCGGAGCGGGAACTAGAAGGCTTTGATGTACCGCCGCCCCGGCGCGCACAAAGCGAAAGCGGCCCCGGCTCGTTGGTTGCCTCGGCACGGGGGAGGGAGCGCGGGCAGGGGTGGTTAGAGCGAGAGAACGGGAACGCGAGGCCGAGCGGCGGCGGCCGGCGGGCGGCGGCGGCGGCGGCGGCGGCGGGCGGCGGCGGCGGCGGCGGCGGCGGCGGCGGCGGCGGCGGCGGCGGGCGGCGGCGGCGGCGGCGGCAGCGGCGGCGGCGGCGGCGGCAGCGGCGGCGGCGGCGGCGGTGGCGGCGGAGGTGGCAGCGGGAGCGAGACAGAGGGGGCACCAGACGAGAGAGACACGTACAGTCGGCTCCTCGTTGGAGCGTCCATGCGTGCCTGGCCGCCTGGCTCGCCTCATCATGAGACCCGCGACATTCCCGTGCCATGGCGACGTTGCGATCCCGGACTGTACCGCTTGGCGACGGCGACACGGCGGCAGATAAGGATTTCCGTCTACGAGAACGCCAGGATAGACGCCGCGCATGCATAAGGTCCGTCGCACTGCAATTTTCATGGGGTGGGCGAGCGCGGTTGGGGGGCAAAGCGGCCTGACACGCATTGGGAGTTTCCACAGGGATACATTTTGTTGCGTCGATTCCGAACGCTTATCTTGGCCGGCTTGAGGAAAGAATGCGCGCGCCACTACTTATCTTATTATCCGGTTATAAGGCTAAGCAGACGGAGATTAGAGACTCGGGAGAACGATCAGGTTTGGTTAGGCAACAGCAGTGCTGCTGTTGCCATCAGCACTGTCGCCGTTTGCGTTTCTCGATAACTTTCGGGGGAAAGAGAGAGAGATGCTTGTGAGGTTGGACACTCTGGTACTCGAGACCCAAGCGGCGAGGCACTTGAGAGAGCACCGCAACACGCGTCTGGTCCTTTGTGCCAGTTTTGTTTTAACGTCACGTTTCACCCAATGTTGGACTGGTCACTATCTGGGTGAACTTGATGGTAATTCGTAAGGTCGTTGAGGTGGATCACGTGCCGGCGCCAATGGCTGAACGAATGCCTCGAATCGCTGATAAATAGCGGGATTAATAGACTCGGTGCATTAAGGGACTCGGCGATGCCCGTTACCCATGACGAGACCAAATTCCATCGGTATACCCTTCCACCCTCTGCTGTCTATCCGGCAGGTACAATCTGTCAGTCATGATAATACGCGGAGAATCGCGGCGCTCGTAATGCGTGCAGCGGGTCATGGTCGACATAGTCGAAAGGGAACGGCAGCACGCGACTTTGCGACTATCGATGATCATTCTGACAGCGTCGCGCGGCCGTTTTGTTAGCGCTGTTGCGTGGCCTCTTTTGAAATCCGACTGGGGAGGGTCAAGTAGGTCGTTAGTTGAGGGACGAGAATAGAGTTGTTTGTGTGCAATTTTCCCCAAGGTTTTAGAAAGGGAGCAGCAACGAGATAGGCCGATAATCCGCCCGGGAGGGGCGGAAAGAGGAGCGAGAGAGGAACGAGAAATTTCGCGCTAGCGACAATTAGCGAGCATACGCTAAATGTCAGCCCGGCTAAACAGCCGCGACGCCGCGCCGTATGTACATCATCGGCGCTGGAGAAGAGGAGACGCAGGCCCGCGCGCGAGATCTGAATGCGGGCCAAAGTCAACTAAATATACCGATCCATTTGGCCGCATAATGGCGACGGGCGTGTTTGGAGAACGCTTCTGCTAGCTCGGCGCAAAACAAGTTAGTCCACAAAGAGGCGCAGATTTGTTTCGGCGCCCAGTGTTAAAAGCACGGCTTTTCCCGCCGGTGTTTGTTCAGGCTGTTTATCGCGCGCGCTAAACGCACGATCGTTGACACCCGATCCCGAGCGCCGTAATCAGAATCATCCCAATCGGAAAAACAACGCTTTCGCTGGATTATATCCGCGATTAATCAAGCAGTCCTCACCTCCCCCTCCCTCCAATCGTCGTCGGCGAGCGACTAATTTTATGCGGTCAAAGTGGAAGGACGAGCCGAGGTTTCTTGGATCCTCCCGCACGCACGTGCGAATTCAGCGCGCGGTCCCAATATTCTGTCCCACTCACATCGATCGATCGATCGATCGGTCGGAAATACGAGCAAAAGAGACTTTCCTCAGCAGCTGAACCCGTCGAGCGACTGAATTCTCTGCTCCTGCGATTTTGCCCGCGCCAGTTTGCGTCGAATAACCGAAGATCGCCGCCGTATCGGAGACGGGGGGGTGAACATTTACGCAACTGGGCGCTCTCTCTCTCTCTCTCTCTCTCTCTCTCTCTGCGACGTAACTCGCTCTCGCCGAGAATCGTCAGCGGAGAGCCAGCGGAAACGTTTGAGCTTCCGATGGCAAAAATGTCGTTCGCGCCATCGGAGGAACGTTTGCGCGGAAGCGACTCGCCGATGAGGGGAACGCAACACCGAGCGAGCGAGCGCCGACAGGGTCGGAGCGGGGAGAAAGAGAGACGCGAGGCGCGACGTCGGGATTAATATTACAAATCGGATTTAGCCTTGGGCGCTGGCCGCGCGCGCATGATTATCGGCGTGTCGGCATTTCATAAACGCGTCCACATCAAACGCAGCGGGTCGGTCGATCGCGATAATATTTGTCACGTAGTTGCGGTACGCGGCGGCAGGCGTGTGCACCGCGGCTACTCGGTAATCGATCGGCTATGCCAGCCCAGGTAGGTACTATGCGTGATTACTCTCAGGTGCGTCGCGCGCTATCTACACGCCCCCGGACTTTTATCGCACGGCCGGCAGCGTCGATCCGTAAGATCGCTTGAGATTTCGGGGTGTGTCGGGTGGCTTGGCAAGCTGCGCGGACCTGGACGACGAGCAACTCGAAGCTGTGATATCACTCCATAGTCGCGGCCGTGTGACTTTATCCTTCTCGTTTCTCCTGGGTTTCCTCCGGTTTCTTTCTGTCATTGGGCAAACGGTCGAGGTAAATTATTAAACAAAGTTATGCCCAGCTGTGAAAGTATCGACTCTGCAAAAATCGCCCTGTGGGCGGATTTTTTTTTACGCGGGGAGAACTTTTATCACGGTGCCACTGGATTCTTGGTCGCCTGGGGAGAATAAGGAGCAGAGGATTCGTCAATTTTTCTAATATCATCCACTGAAAATGGTTTATTGGTCCCTGTAGGGGTTGTCGTTCCAAGTCATTCCAAGCGAACTTAATACAGCCGGGTGTTGAAACGAAGGACATTTTCGACGACGCGGTGAGGAAGGTGTTACTGCTCGTCGCTGAGTTTTCGCCTATTTGATTACACAAACTTCTTCTCCCTCCTCTAATAATTCTCGGAAAATACATTTTCCCATTTGGCAAATATCCCAGATGCGCCCGAGATGATCGAGATCGCATCTGAGACTCTCAGAGAGATCGGCACACGACTGGAGCCGACTACAAAACGCGAGTCCGCGTCCGGGAAATTTTTTATCGGGGAGCGTCGCGCGACTTTGCAACGCGACAGTTTTAACTTCGTTTTCCTGCCGATTCCGGCTCTTCGCTCGTGTTTCCCATACTTTAATTATAGCGGTGGTCGCTCACAGGGAGAGAGGCACGTTCGCTCGTCCGCTCGCTCGCTCTCCTTCCATCTCTCTCTCCCCCCCGGTGATCACGAATTTACCTATCGGTGGCACACGAGAGTTGGTTTATCCGGCACCTCCGCGGCCGTCGCCGCGCCCGGCGGCTTTCTTTTCGCGACTGGCCGGCGCACGTTTCGCGCCTTTTTATCGCGAGCGCACCAGGGGCGGGTTCGAAAGTTGGGCAATCTCGGAATCAATTAACGCCCGGGATGGAAACTAGCCGGGCTCGTTCCTGACTAACGATTTTAGAACGCCGCCGCTGCTGTGTAACTCTCTGTCGTCGTATCCGCCTCTACATCGTACGAGTCCCCCTTTCTACGACTGCGGGATCGTGAGCGTGGACCTCCATCTCTCTCCCCCGCTCCTCTCCCTCTCCGTTCGCGTGTACGTGTAGCTTTTAATTGGGTTATCTGTCCCGGAACGCTGTCGTTACAGACCCGATATAGCGCATTTCCATGTAAAGCCGGCGACCCGGACGAAACATATTTTAAAGATAGCGCGTGGCACGCACGCACATACGCGTCTTTTTCTCGCGGCGTATCTTTGCCGCGCGCGCGAAAGAGCGAGATGGAGGGGAGAGGGAGGGAGGGAGCGTGAGGTTCTCGCAGGCTTTCGGGTCCGCTGAACACGGTCACTTCCGTGTAATCGAATTATCGCGCGATAAAAGCCGGGAGGCCGGGGCTTTCGGTCTATAATTTTAAGAATTAGATACCGCCAGCGCGTTCGAGAGAGAGAGAGAGAGAAATTGAGAGAGCGCGGCCTCGCGTGCGCGGGCACATCGCGATATTCGACGCGGCGATATTTACGGCGGAATTAAATATCGGCCCGCGCGAGCGCCGAGCGAGAGCGATACGTTTGTCGCGTATTTACATGACTGAACTCGCCGTGTAAGTGATTACAAACGGCGCGATACTCGCAGCGCGGCGCCGATCGCGCGAGAGCTCTCTCTCTCTCTCTCTCTCTCTCTCTCTTCGCCTCCTCCTCCTCCTCCTCGTCCTCGTCCTCGTCCTCCGAAGCCTTCGTCGGAATACGCGCAACGAAAACCGATACCTTCCGACCGCGAGAACCGGATACCGGCAGGATCCGACGCGAAACGCGCGCGCGGGGTATTATCGATCGCGAGTCTCTCTCGCAGCAGGACGAGCGGCGCGGATATAATCGAATTACCTGGCGAATTTGCGAGAAGGGCGGTCGAGGCCGATTCGAAGTTTCGGGTGTTCCTCTCTGCCGACTGCGCCGCTAGACAGAGCGCCGCGAGAGAGTCGCGAAGAGCGTGTGTCCCTTTCCCTCTGTGCCTCGCTGCCTCCCTCCCTCCCTCCCTCTCTCTCTCTCTCTCTCTCTCTCTCTCTCTCTCTCTCTCTCGCTTTCTCTCCCTCTGCCTCTCCCTCTCGCCCGGTTCGCCGGCTCGTTCGACGACGGAGGGAGTTTACCATCGATTTAACCCCCTTCGGCTACCTTCCCTCCTGCCGTACTCGCGCGCAATAACACGGCCATGCCGACTCCTCCACTCGGAAGATCGAATCGGATCTCGTCCCCCTTTTTCCTCGGCCGCGGCGACAATTCGATTCACCCTGCGAGCTCGCAGCGAAAAAGTGTCACAGACAAGGGCGGCAGCGAGAGCGTGCTGCTGCTGCTGCTGCTGTTGCCGCCGGGACTCTCCCTCTCGACCGAGGAGTCGCGTAACGTCGTAACAAGTTCAACTCGTCGTCGTCGTTGTCGTCGTCGGCGGCGGCGGCGGCGGCGGAGCCAGCCGGAAGGAGGGTGTCGTTTACGGATTCGCGTTAAAAGCGTCTGCAGCGCACCGACGAGGAGAAGAGTTCTCCCGTTTTGGGAATTCGCCGTCGCCGGCTCTCGCGGGAATCCGCCGAAAAATCGGCGACCGTTCCCCTCCCTCCCCCGCTCCCTCCCCGCCCCTCGCGCTACGGGCGCGTGGTATTTGCAAAACGCCGGGAATGATTGTTTGGTCGCGAGGGCGCGGCGCGGTGCGCTGCGGCGCGCTCGCCGCTGTTGATCTCGCTGTTGTTAAGAATAACAATATCGTTGTTGTTGTTCGTCGCGTTGCCCCGTCGCTTCGCGTTTGTCGGTAATCGCTCGGTCGGCTGTGATCGATGTATTGCATTACGCGTGCATTACGTTTCAAAGCTATTATATTACTCTTTTATGTACGTTGTTAGGGAAACCGCGTTTCAGGGTGTTTATAAATTGTGTTTCCGTGCCGCGCGTTCTCCTCTTTCCCTCGTGCCTCGCCACCGCCGGCCGCCGCCGTCGCCGCCGCCGTCGACGCGCGTTGCAGTCGAAATTGGCTCGGTCTAGCGCCGAGGGTGTGCACACGTTTCCTCGTTCTCGCGTGTCACGAAAATATGCATGAATTATTCGAGGTACGTTAATCCGGTTGGCTTCCAGAGGAGCCACCGCCGCCGCCGCCCCCGTGCCGTTCCTCCCTGCTTCTTTTCCTCCTGGACCACCCACTACCTCGCCTCTCCCCATCCTCCTCCTCCTCCTCCTCCTCTTCCTCCTCCTCGTCCCGTCTCGTCCTCTCGTGGACTCCAGACGAGACGAGGTCGAAACCAGGGTAGAGAAGGGTGAAGACTGGCGAGGGTTGGACCGAGGCGAATCCAGCAGCCTCGGCGAAAGCGGGACGGACGAGACGGCGAGGGGAGTGAGAGGGGACGACTGGTGGAGGAGGACTAGCTGGAGGTGGAGGAGAGCAGGAAGATGAAAACGAGGAACGCGACGGTGGAAAGGAGAGACAGAGAGAGAGAGTGAGAGAGAGAGAGAGAGAGAGAGAGAGAGAGAGAGAGAGAGAGAGGGAGAGAAAGAGAGAGAGAGAGAGGACGCATCGGAGGAGAAGGAGCGTGGAGAGGGGGTGCGGTGAATGGAGCCGCGGCACACGGAGGCGGTGGTGGCCAACCCCAAGCTGAGGTTGCCGGGGCAACGCGGGAGGCGTAGGCGCTCTGGGGACAGGGAGGAAGGGTTCCCTCGCTCGTTCGACCGGGCTTGCCGCGGGGTTCGCGGGCGAAGGGGGTTGGGTTCTGACGCGGGGGCGCTACGACACCGGGGATGGCAATGCCGAGCAGTCGGTGGTAGGGCTCGCGCCACGGGGGTGGGAGGGCTGGAACGACCGACGGACGTCCAAGTACGACCGACGGCGCGGGTACGACGGGGTGGCGAAGCCCTCGCCACCCTTTCTGCTCCGTCCTTTCCGCGCGCGCTCTTCCTCTTTCTCTTCGTCCCACTCTCGTGTCTCTCTCTCTCTCTCGCGCGCGCGCTCGCGCGCACGCTGTATTTATTCCTAAATAGATCGAGTTACCGCGCCAGCGGACTGTGGAATTCCCCGTCGGATATTCGCGACTCTGCAGCCGCGCGCGCAGCGCCGCGACTTCGGCGGAAGAAGACGCTGCAGCGCCCGCGCGATGATAATTATCAACGACGGCGTTATTATCGTCGGCCGACTGCAGAAGTTTCGCGACTTCGGATTCTTCGCTGGAAAGATGGACCGCGAGTAGTTTTATGAAAAAGGCAAACACACAGAATCACTTTGCCAAGTGATCGCCGTCAACTTTTGCACTCGGCCAACAGCATTAACCTTGAAGCGGTGTTGTCGGTAGTACCGCTGATACAAGTTGGGAATTATTCTTCGCGGGTCCTTATCCCTCCCCCTCCTGCTCTTCTTTGTGACTTGTCTAGCAGACCAGCTTCGCCGCAGAAACAAAGCTCCGTCGAAGTCGCGGGACGCTCGTAGAGATTTCTGGCTCTCTCTCTCTCTCTCTCTCACGTAACCTGCTCGCCGGACGGCGAGCTGATGCGCCGTATTTATCATACGCGTCGGCTCTTCGGCGGCGAGCGAATAATTGAATTTCTCGCACCGTCAGCACTCGTTAAGGACGTCGTTAACGCGGCACGGTTTATCAGCGCGGTGGCAAGGTGCATTTAGACGCGCGTTCGTTAGACGCGAATCGAACATTGCATGCAATTATTCATAAGGGCGGCTTGAATTTGACAGATTGACGCGCGCAAGCGGACGCCCGTACGCGCATAATTGAACGAGACACTGAAATTATCTAGTCGACATGACGTGGGGAACATGACGGCGCGAGCTAACCGACGTAATTGTTACCTTGTGGCGGAGCGATGCATGTGCGCGCCCGCGGCGGATTAAGATCGAGATTACGACCGCCGTTCTTCTTCCCGCGGCATGTACAGGGTGGTCGGAAAAAAGGTTTCCGGAGGTTTCCTGGAGGGTAGACGGTACCCTCGTTGTGCGAAGTAGAAAATGCTCAGTCAGTGAAATGTGTCGGGAAATCAACCCTTCCAGGGTTGCGAACGTCTTTCGACTTTGGGGTGCTTCCAGAGGGTGAACGAACGAACGGGTGTCTTAACCTGTCATTGTTCCATCATTGCTTTGTTTTCGCAAAAAAAAAATGCGCTGCGTGTCGCCCTCCCATCTCCGAGTCTGATCAGCTGCGTCTTGGAGTCGCTCGTGTCATTAATTACGGGCGAAGAGCAAACTCTCCAAGTTTCTGAATGGAAATCCAGATCACCGCGCGTGGTCGATGAAAGCACGCGAGTAACTGGGGCGTTACCAAAGCCGAAGAAAGCTTACACCTTGAAAGACTTGATTTTCCGACTCATGTTTACTGCTGAGCGCCCTTCTCACAATTGGCACAATGAGTACTACCTACCCTGCGAATCTGGAACCCTTTTCCTGAACACCCCGTACATGTGCGTGTCCGCCTGCGAGACTCGATTTCCGCGACCACCGCCGCTCGGAACTTGGCGTCAAAACCGCGAAGAGCCAGTCTGTGCGCCATCGCGGTAGGGCGGCACGATTCCTCCCTTGAGAAGCGAAGCGCGCATCGCCGGCGACGAATTTTAACGAGATCCCCCGCAGCCCGCCAAGTTCCACAAAGCTCCAATTTCGGCCTCGGATCTCTTCTTCAGAGCGCGGAAAGTTTCCTCGTTACGCAACGCGCGCGCGCGCGCGCGCGCGATCAGCATCGGCAGCTGTCAATGTCAAACTCTAAGGAAACCCGGCGCGGGGAAAGTGCGTGTGCCACATCCCGCGCGTTTCTACATCTCCGACAATCTCTTGCGCAAGCACCGCGGCGGACAGCCGCGTCGGCTCTTCCCTCGGCTGACGTAAGAATCGAAAAGTCTCGGTGTACAACAAGGCGGACAAGCGTTTAGCCGCGCTTATAATCCGGCTCGCCGGAAGCGCGCGCGTAATCGAGCGCGGCGCCGAGTTGTTCCAGAAGTGATCCCATACGAGAGGGTGCTTGCGAAAGCGCTGAATATTCATCGGCCGGCGCGCGGTGGTGTGTGGGTGCGTCGTGTGCGCGCATGCCCGCCGTCGGGGAAGACTCTCTCGACAGCGGAGCTGGAGGAGAGGATGTAATCATTATACCTCGCGTGTGCCTCTCGCCCGTCTTCGCGCTGTTTTTAACGGCGCCGCCGGGACACCATCGTCGTCGTCGTCGTCGTCGTCGTCGTCGTCGTCGTCGTCGTCGTCATCGCGCTTCGCAATTACACGCGCTTGTCACCGAGAACTCGAGCCCGACTCCGCCGAGGAATGGCGTCAATAATATCCGCAGGACACGCTTTTCCGCTATCGAGCCGCTTTATCACTTCTGCAGAATCCCGCGGAACTTCCCCAACGAAGGGGAGGGTGTCGTCGTTCTCGTCATCCGCGGCTTCGGCTTTGAGCGTCGCGCGCGAAATCATCTTCCGCATGATGATGATTTCTCACCTTTCCTTTCCTCCCTCCTTTCCCGTTGGCGAGTTCAGCTAGACAGAGTCGGAGAGAAAAGGGGACGGAGAGGGCAGGGGGGCGGAAAATCCGCTACCGAATTTTCGCGCGAGGTCGCAGCGAGCTCTGCGGGTCTTACGCGCCGGCTTGGCGTGCATATTTTAAATCGCGAGATTAATACACGCGAGAGAGACACAATCGCCCGGAGGCAGCGCGCTGGTTAGTTCTTCGTGTTAAATAGGATGGTAATTGGTCGAGTGGCGTTTCACCTATCCGTGCGTGCGTACGTGCGTGTGTGCGTATGCACGCGCACGCGTGGCCCCGGCGAGAGAGCGCGCGCACGCACGGAGAGAGGGAGAGAGAAAGAGAGAGAGAGAGAGAGTGGAAGGGAGAGTGAGAGAGCGAGAGCGCGGGCCTCGTCTCCTCCGCTCGCATACCTACGCTAATAACGCCGGCGATGTATTGGAGTTAATTAATCGCGAATACCAAGTCCGCCGGCGCACGTGAAGATTGCTCCTGGTTATTATTTAACCGCGTCCTGGCCGGGGCGCGTTCAGCCCTCGGTATTACGAAATAAAGCAATCATCGAAATTGCGAAATAATATCGTCACGCTAGGACGGTCGGACGCGTAATAATAGCGCGCGTTGGACGGGAACATCGCGCGAGGATCGTGCACACCTCCTGATCCCGAGCGTATCGCGCGTATCTCAGAGGCGAGAGTTCCTCGCGACGCAGCCGTGGACCCGCGCTTTAAGGCTGTTTCATACGTACGAGTGTCTCTCGTGCACGCGTAGGTTAGGGCGGGCTGAGCGAGAAATTCCTCCTCCGCCACATTTCGCGAGCAGCCACGTGGAATTTCGAGTCGTCGATTAAAAGGAACCGACGAATGATCGCGCGCGATATGAAGTCGACCTGCCGTCTTGTGGCTTGTAGGTTAGGTGAGACTCAACGGGAAAGCCCCGTGCCATTTTGCAAATTGCACGGCAGCCACGTGGATCTTCAGTTATTGATCAAAGCGGACTGGCCGATAGCCGCGCGAGATAATGCAGCAACATCTGTAGGTAATTCATGCCCGGAGACTTATGTGGATCATGCGAAATGGATAGGACTCTCTCGAGCTAATCTGCAAGTACACGAGGGTGTCCAGTGCGTTACCGTTAGGACATTCTGCACACAGACCGGGCGCTTCAGTAGAGTCTCCTGCGAAGGCT
Source organism: Harpegnathos saltator (assembly GCF_003227715.2). NCBI lineage: Eukaryota > Metazoa > Arthropoda > Insecta > Hymenoptera > Formicidae > Harpegnathos > Harpegnathos saltator. Next base: position 361,837 of record NW_020230161.1, on the reverse strand, counting down.
GCATTTGAAAAGGACCTCCTCCTATCCCGGCCTAGTCTATCTAGCCATCGAAGAAAGCTAGACCAAGATGGCATGCCTGCGGACGGTGGGAGGCGAATGTAGCTGTCCTTTATATCCGGTCATCGAGTCCCTCCCATAAGAAGACGCGGTGCACGCGATCGCGCGATCGAGTTCTCACTGGGAGTGCAACGAACACGCGTGCGGCAGCGGGCAACAGTTGCCGCATAACGCAAGACAGGGTTAATTTCCGCATATTCGCGGCAACAGGCACCCTCCTCAAACGCCACCGCGGGCAACACCGAGAAAACCGAAGCGGGAGGACGGCGGTGGTGTGCAGCACCTGCGTTCGACATTCGTGACGAGGGAACGAGCGCGCAGGCAGGGTAAGAATGGTGGATGACCGTGCGCGCTGCTGGTCAGACCACCCTACCTCCCCCGGAGGCTGCGGAGGAGGACGGAGGGTGGTTGGTAGAAGACCGGCCGCGGGAAGGGTGCAGAGCGGAAGGAAAGAAGGTGGGCAAAGCGGAGAAGGAGAGAAGCGAGAGAGCGAGCGAGGGTAGAGCAGACACGGCGGAGGGTGGGCGACGGGGTTGAACGCGACTGCACGAGCCGGAGGGGTTATCGATGGTGGCGGATAGCACGTCAGGGCCGGCGGGGGTGTGGGCGGCGGGGATTCAAGTGGAAGCTGCGGCCAATCCGAAGGAATCGTCGCCATGGCTACCGGCGCCTGCGTCCACCGGCTTGCACGCAGACGTTGCTGTTGCCGGAGAACACGTACACGCGCACACAGACACACCGACAAACACACGAGCGAGCGGCAGACCAACGCACGACGCGAGGGTGGCGTATACATACACGTGCACACCGCGGCAGGATCATCCCCCTCTTTCTCTCTCGCCCTCGGCCCCTCTCTCTCTCTCTCTCTCTCTCTCTCTCTCTCTCTCTCTCTCTCTCTCTCTCTCTCTCTTTCTCCCGCAAGCGCACAGCTCCCCTTCCGGTACCGCTGGCAGAGGCGGCAGCCGGCGTCTCGTACTCGGCGAGCGCCGAGACGCCGAAGACCTGTAACGTGGGTGAGCAGAGTTCCTCCTTTAACCCACTTTCCGCTGCAACTGTTACGAACTTAACCCTACAACGCTAACCACGCTGGTTATTGAAGACCCCGCGCCCCCCCCCCGCCGCTACAGTTTCAACCCGACTTGCCTAGACCTCTCGTTTGTGCCCTCTCGTTCTCGCTGTGCACTACTCCCCTTCCCCTCTGCTGCCTTGGGGATCTTTCAGGTGTGTATGTTCTTGGAACGCGAAGGGTAACTCCGGGAGCACAATTTTGATTTAGAATTTAGAACGTAAGCAGCAACAAGCCGACCGATCAGCGTTGTTTTTGCATGGAGTGTAAAAGGGATAATCGGCCGTGCTTGGTTAATTTGCTCACGTCTTGAAGCGAAGGTTGTGGAGCCAGGCTTAGACTCGGCTGATGCTTCTCCCCCTTTTGGATGCGACCACCCTAGGCAGGCTCGTTGCGCGTACATCGACCCGCGCGATATTCAGCCAGTCTCCTGGCACGTTTGCGCCCGAGATCTCGGGGGTTCGATGAACGTGGTTGCCAGGTGTCCTCGAGTGTCTCGCGCGTGAGACGTTGCCCCGTTGGCTCGTCCGGAGCGGAGCGGGATCGTGTCTAGCGCGGCGTTACAACGTATGGAACTTTGTTTAACCCACTTTGGCGCGACGGGCCGCAACCGCGACGACGAACTTAAAACCACGCGCGGCCGCTAACTGTTGCTCTCTCGTGGGACACTTGACAGCTTCTCCCGTCCCGTCTCTCTCGCGTCTCGTCTCGCCTTCTCGCCAAGCCGTGTCGTGTTTTTCACGGCGGCGCCCGTCCCCTTTGAGGCGCGCGTGCGCGCGCGCGCGCGCGCGAAGAACACAAAGAACAAAAGGGAGCGCTCTTGAGAGAAGCACCCAAGAAGAAGCACGCCGCTTAAATAATGTCGGGCAATTTGCGGAGAGCCGCGCCTAATCCTATCCTCACCGCGGCCAGTTAACGTTGCGCTCGAGCTCTATCGACAAACGTGCGTCAAGATCGCTCTCGCGAGGAGGCGAATCCTCGGCGCTGCAGCATCGCGCAAAGCGTAGAAGGATGTGTACGACGATCGACACGATACGCGAGGAGAAATGTTTTTTGGTTGAACGAAGCAATTCTCCGGTGAAACACGAGCGGCTCGAAAATCCCGAAAATACCAGAGCTTCGTCCAAGTGGAGCAGAAATCTGGACGATTTAGTCCGAATTCTGGCAACTCCAGCCGGAACTTTGGGATCGTCGGTATTTCAGCAGAAACTTGTGTTTCATTCGAGCAAGTATTTTTCTCTATCCCCGTTGTGGCCTTGATACGCAACATTGACTTATTATTTATCGATTACTCAAAATAGAAGGAACGGTCCTGTCGAAGGGGTGGCTTATGGGGCGTGTTAGCGTACAGAAAGGATTTTATACGTGGAGGGGGGAAAATGTTTGGTTGGACGCAGCAACTTTCTGGTGAGATGCAAACGATTCAGAAAGCCCGATTGAAAGTAGCGGAATTCTGTCGGAGTTAATGGGAGATCTTGATAATTTCGACTGAATTTTGCTGATAGCTCGAATTTGAGAATCGTTATTTCACCAGAAAATTGTTTCATTCAAGCAATTCATCATTTCCCTCCGAGGTCCTTTTGTGCACCGAGAGAACGCATTGCTCGGCCGCTCAATGCGCCCAAGTCGAAATTCTGATCCCGCTTTCGACCTCAGTGCGCCGTTTGACGCTCATTTGATGCCCTGAGGCCTATATGGAGCTCTCTTGATCGTATTAGGTTGCTGGGGATTTTTGCGAGCGGAGTTCAAAACCAATCTTCTTATCTGGATTGGGTACAATCTTGTTCAATAATGCACGTCGCATTATTGGCGGCAAGAGGTCATAGAAAAAAAAACCGCGCAAAACAAGTTGCGCAAAAGTTGCTCCTGGAAAAGTCCCTACGGACTCAACGAACGGAGCACAACATTGAACCTACAGCTCCGCCGAGAGAGGTTCTCTTCTCGAGGACCCACAGGGTAGGCGAGTTACCCGCTTGCTTTCTGGCGCGTTTTAGAGGCGTTGAGCGGCTCTTTTGTTTCTACGTGAATGGAATCCCCATTGGTCCTTCAGAATCCGCAGATGTTGTTCCGAGCGAAAGTAGGGCGAAAATCTCGATTCGGGTAAACCCGCGTTTTTATCGGCGTCATTCGACTCGCGTCACGTCGCGAGTCGAGATGAATCCCGTCATCTCGTTCAGCCTGCTTGAATTCCCATCGCTCTAACGAGCAGGCAGGGGGTGGAATTACTCGCTGATACACACACGGCACACTCGGGGAGGGCAGGGCGGGAATAATACACTGCATCGCGCCCTATCGGATTTCCTTTCTGCCTTGATCGAGCCTCTGAATGAGATTTTTGTTCCTTTCGGGAGCGCCGCGAGAGTTCCCCGTTATGTAATCTTCGGAGTTTACGGCTCGCGAGAAGCTGCGCAAACGAGTACGCGTGCGCCCGAGGAGGGAGTGTCCGCCTAACCCGCCTCGAGAAGAGAGGGCTCCTTCCCCTAAATCTTCTTCTCGGTCTGGCATTATGTAATTATATATTCCGTAGAGATGCAAGGGCAAAACGTAAAGGCAAGGGCACGGAGCTCGTTCCGAGGGCACCTCTGGGCCCCCCGGCCTAGGAAGTCGGCCGTTTTGTAGAACCTGTAATTTTCTTTTTCACCAGACCTCTTCGCTGCATGCGCACGCGCGCGCGCGCTGACCTCCAACGACGCGCTTTCGACGATTGCGTTGGCCCTCGCGTGCTGCGCGGCTTCGCCCTTGTTAAGCCGTGTCGAAATTCTCCTTTGCGCATTAATCCGGTAAACGCCATCCTGCTTGAAAGACAGTCTCCACCAGGTGCAACATTGCACAGGCTGTTGCTACTTTGACCTGCCCTGCCCACTAGTGATCATCTATTACCGTCTTCTCCGTTACTGATGGCTTGACCTAGGAGAGGCACTTTGTTCAAATAATTTAATACGCTCGTATGAGGGTAGTCCCAGAAGTACCTGACCTGACGTATAGATAGCGGTTGTTGTTTGAAAAGAATCACTATGGTAGAAAGTATACCAACTCATAAAGCTTATAAAAGCTTAAGTTTCAAGTTTGACGACGCTACGTTGTTTAGTATTTGTTTGGCAGCCACCAATAGTGAACGCTCTCAGTGAATTTGTAAACATGGAAAAAATTGGTCATCGTTATGTGATACAATACTTTCATTTGAAAGGCCTCAGTCCAACCAATATCAAAGCGGAACTAGATTCTACTCTGGAGGAGGCTGCTCCTTCGTTTACAACAGTAAAATATTGGGTGGCAGAGTTTAAACGAGGCCGTACGAGCTGCCAAGACAGCAGAACATCGCAGTGGTCGACCAAATGAGGTGACCACGCCAGAAATGGTGAAGAAAATCCACAAAATGGTATTGGATGACCGTCGACTGAAAGTGCGCGAGTTAGCAGCAGACATGCTAGACATTTCAAAAAGTGCTGTACATCGCATATTGACTGAAAATTTGGACATGAGAACGCTGTGCGCAAGATGGATGCCGCGATTGGAACAAAAACAGCGTCGTGAGGATGTTTCAATCGAGTGTTTGGCGAAGTTTCGCAGCAATAAAGCCGATTCATAACCATGGGTGAAACATGGGTCCATCACTTCACACCTGAGACGAAGGAACAGTCCAAGCAATGGACCAAGGTGGCTTGATGGCTATTTTGAGGAGCTCGACGATTCCCATTATAAACAGGGTATCGAAGCTATTGAACATCGCTGAGAAAAGTGTATTGAGCTAAAAGGAGATGTTATGTAGAGAAATAGATATTTTTTCCCAAATTTTTTGTGTTTTCTTTGTTAGGTCAGGTACTTCTGGGACTACCCTCGTATGTATGTGTATGGTTATCTCGATATTCCGTCTGCATTTAATCTTTCGTTTCACCTTCAATAAGCAGTGCATCTCTCTCAATTACGTGACTCAATCGGCTGTGGGTCTAAATACGTGCGAATACGAATAATCCAATAGACGCATTAAAGGGCGAGCGTAGCAACGAGTGTTTCGCTTCCTCGTGATGCTTTTGTTGTCCTTTGGAGCAGCAGGGGATTCCAAGAGGAGCGGGAACCGAATAAGTAGCAAGATAAGCTCGTTATCAGGGCCGCAAATCAGTATTTGCGAGACTCAACGCGAGATGGGAGTTTTCGGGGCACTTTCGATGAGTACGCGTGACGCGAGCCTGATAACCTTGAATCGTCTCGGGGCTTGCTGTGATTTCCTCGGTTGCCACATCGGTTGTCGATGAGCGAGCGACGACGGTCGGTGGCTCGCGCGAGATCGCGATGGAACTTTTCGCCCATTGTTTTGCTCCGCTCGATCGTCGCGCGAGTTCGTCACGATTCCCGAGGAGTGAAAATATCGCGACAGATTTTTCCCAGGTACGCCGACAGGCGATATTCCACTGCTTAATTAACGCGTGCGTTTCTCCGGCCGAATCGTACCTGCATGTCAGTGTGCGTGTCAGTGTCAGCGTCAGCGCGAGTATCCGGAGCGGAACTGAGAGCCAGGATACCGCATCGGGAAGCTAGGACGGAGGATAATAGGACGTCAGAACCAGACGACGAAGCATTATATTAGGTATGTCGAATTTGTTAGACAAGGTGTGCCCGATTCCAACGGAAACGTCGGGCGAAATTTAGAACGTGAGCCTCGCAAGTGTCGATTCGTGTCTCTAACAATGCTTCTCAGGCCGTAAATTCGATCTTGGATCGGACTGCGCTCTGTCTTCGTTTCTGTTCGTCGTCGCGTCCAATCAAAACTTACACGTTCATATTTATTGTGGCGCGCGTAGCATTGTTGAGGACGTTCTCCCCGCTCTCTTCAGGTCCTAACGCGGAATATCCTAACGCGATTCGCAACTTTTAAGGTCACGAGAAAGTAAAATGGGTTGCTTTACTCGTCGTCGTTAATTATTCGATATGTACCTATCGCGTATCCTCGGAGTGAGATGCGCAATTGAGCACATTGTAGAAATTAAGGACAAAGGTTGAACACGGGTAGGCGGGTAGTCGAGATAATCAAACGCGAAAGGATGAATTTCCCAAGAATACGCGCGGGAAAAAAGCGGCAAAGCGGCGGTAAACAAACATTTCTACCATCGAGGCAGGGTAATCGCCTGTGCAATATTACATCTCGAGATCCTCCATTATTCCTCCGAGCTCAACGGAATTTGCAGGTTTGATGCGCAAACAGAATTTCGAGTCGGGTGGAGCGGACGTCGCTCGTCACGTGTTCCATCCAGTGGTGGGGCTTGAGAGCGAAACGCTATACTTTTATTCAATTCATTTCGGCGTTACTATTTAACTTTGCAGCATGAGGAAATTTGCAGGAATTAGAGTCTCGCAAAAATACGCAGGGAGTGGAGTCGACCGGTTTACCCCGTGATGAAAGGCTCAATCAAGACTCTCGCTATGGCCACATATATTTAAAAGAGGACAAAGAGAATCGCAAATATGCACGCGACAAAAATGCGCACGACAACGCGATATAGTTAACTATACAGCGCCGCGCGCTGTACGCTTGACTTGTATTCTCGCGTATTTGTGCACCGCGACATCGACGGGGCGGTTTGCGGGACGGCCACGAACTTGGTCGATACTCGAGATGGGGGTGCATTTTGCGAGAGGAGAGAGAGAGAGAGAGGGGGGGGGGGGGGGTAAGAGAAGGCAACACGCGAAATCGCGAAAAATGCTCGAGACCGAGAGGTTTCGGCGCGATAAATCGCGCAGATTCCCGGCTCTCCGGCTCGGTCCCGCGCAAGTACTTTTTCCCTCACCGGGGCAAATACACGAAGAAACTTCCGTGCAAGGCCGCCGTTCTCCGCTCACTTTCACCTTATTTCCCGTCGCTCTCTCAACCCTTTACATTTCTCAATCCCCCCGCGCGCGATAAGTTTATATCTTATTCCATAGAGCGCAAAGTTGGCGGGGCGAGTCCGGCCAAACTTTCCGGCAAACTATCCGCCGCGCGCATCTGCGCGGAATCGACGCAAACTATCTCGAGAGGAACGAGCGTCCCGCTCTCGAGACAGAGCGAGAGCGAGAGAGGAGAATAACTCTTTAACCTTGAACGTTCCGTCGGGACATACTCGAAGCCGGCGATTCCGCGGCTTCGACGACTTTTCCAGGTCGACGTCGCCGACGCAGCGAGCGGCGCCGCGCGCCCGCACCGCTCGGCTGCCTTTTCGCAGGGTGCAAACAGTTTATTTAATTTGAAAACCCCATTTGAGTGAACGTGCGCGCAGGAAGGGAGAGGGATAAGCAAGGCTGATGAGCAGGAATAGGATCAAAGGCCACAATCGCCGGCACCCCCCGCGCGATCATTTCCCTCGCTCGCCCCCTCCGGCGTTTTACATTTTCACGTTTTGCGTTTCGATCAGCGCGCGATTCGCTCCGGCCGATTGAAAATCGCCGCTCGCGTTTTCTTCCCGGCCGCTTTGTGCATTCCAAATTGTCGCGCTGCCGAACGAACTTTACGACCCTCGCGAGGGCGGCTGGGTCTAATGAGATGTCCACACGAAAATATTTCCGTCGGCTCTTTCCCCTTCCTGGCGCGCCGACAGCTCGCAAACGACATTCGCGGAAAAAGACGAGGCGTGCGAGAGAGAAAGAGAGAGAGAGGGAGGGGGGGCAGAATGTTGCATCCACCTTCCGAGAAGACAAACTCGCGCGTGTTAAACACAGCGAAGGGAGGAAATTCTCCGTCGAACGCGCGGAGAGACGGCAAGAAAGCAACAAACGGCGAGAAACTGCGAAAAGAAGGGAAATGCGTTTCGCGCGCCCCTCCGCGCCACCCTCTTCCTCATCTTTTCCCGTGCCAAGTCTCGCCGCTGTCGCCGCCGCCGCCGCCGCCGCCGGGAGAAAGGAAAACTGCGAGAGGTGCTACTTTGGAAGCACGGAGCGTTAGCGAGCGCGTAAAGCGCTTTGCTCGGTCCCTTAAACGCAAGTTCGACGCCAAACACCGGAGGTCTTTTGTTTTATAAACAGCGCGACGCGTTACACCTGACTGCGCGCGCGCGCGCGCACACACACGCGCGCGCGCGCGCACCGAGGGAGCGTACAGGCTGTTTCAGCGGCGAGAGGACGCGATTTTAATGTCGCTCGCAGAAGATAACGAGACGTCGCCTCAGGAAAGCGAAGACGAGAGCGCGAGCGAGTCGATTTGGAACTGTCGCTGCTGCTTAATGTTTAATAATCGGCTGAGTAGCGAGAGTAATTTGCAAATTGAACGCGCTCTCTCTCTCTCTCTTTCTCTCTCTGTCTCTCCGTCTTTCTCTTCCTTCTCTTCTCCGGCGAGTCTCCACAGTCTCTTTGGTTCACGAGTGGCACGCGAAACACCCTGTGCAGCAGCCGACTACATCTGCACCGCCGCCGCGCGCCGGGTGCAGAGGTCGAGGTCGGGCCTGTGCGCTCGAATGACGCCGTTGTGTGCAATCAGGCGACTGCCGGGTGTGCGTTTGATCTGCGAAATCGCAAACGAGGTTCCGCACAGCGCGCGCGGATCCCGGTTTTTGCGCGAAACGAAGGAACACCGCGCGAGGGCACATACGCGAAAAGGGTTTGCCAAGAGGGAAAGGGGAGCGCGCGGACGTTTCGCCTGGCGAGACCACGAGGAAGGGGGAGAGAGAGAGAGAGAGAGAGAGGGTTCATGCGAGCGAAAATTTCCCGGGCGGAAATTTTCTGCGCGAAACGGCGAATAATGAGCGAAACGTTCGTTTAAACGGCTCCTTTGATTCGACGATGTCCGATTCCTCGAAATGATTTTTTCATCTCGAGCCGAGAGAGACGGACAGAGAGAGAGAGAGAGAGAGAGAGAGAGAGAGAGAGAGAGAGAGAGAGAGAGAGAGAGAGAGAGAGAGAGAGAGAGAGAGAGAGAGAGAGAGAGAGAGAGAGAGAGGGAGGTATCGCGCGTATCTGAGCTGCACACGAGGCTTCCGCAATTACGTTCCTTTATCTGTCGCGGCGATCGGCGTCGCGCCGAAGTGAAAACAATTACGACGCGCGAACAACAGAAGGCGCGGGAACGCGCGTGTTTTTCGTTACTTAGAAGCGCAGCCGGATCGACGCGGTTACGTGCTCGCAGCGGTTTATGGTCGGCGGTCAACGGCGCGTCGTCTCGTCGCGGTTAGACAATGGAGCGGACTAGAATAGAACGCGCGAGCGACGACGCGCGTCTCTGGGCGAGATTTTATAAAATCGCGCGACCGACGGATTCTCACTAAATCGAATTTCTCGAATACGCAACCGTGTCAAAGACTAGCCGCTCTCTTTCTCTCTCTCTGCCCCCACTTCTTCCTCTCCCTCTCTATAAAGCGGCCGCTTTTTGTTTGAGGATTCGTACCGCGTTCGAAAATGAATAATTCGTAATGTTAAATGCCAGTATATTCGATACGTGCCCGGTGGTGGACACACTGTGGCGGATGTTATTAAAATATTTCAGTCGGGTAATGGTTAAATGGCGCGGGAGCTTGAATTACTTGTCGCGCGGCGGATCGATGCGCTTCTGTATGCGCAACGCGATCGCCGATTATACACATTTTCATACTCGTCGCTTTTCCTTCGCGAGAAAACATTTCTCTCGCGATAACATCGGAGAGCCGAGTGTGAGCCAGCGGCAGAGGAGGAGGAGAGGAGAGGGGAAACGAAGGGGGGGGCGGGAGGAGAGATTATGGAAAACGCGCGTATCGTAAATTGGCCGTCGTAAAAAGCGGGCAACCGGTTCGCTCTTGGAATTAAACGAAAAAAAGGGAAAAAAGACAAAAGAAAATGAAATAAAATAAAATAGAATTCCGTTTCCAGCAAGAACGTCGCCGCAGCGGCGCGCGATTTGATCCGCCGAATTCCTTCATTTGCAACGCTCCGCGCGCGTGCTTAATTGGACTTTTGCGGATTTTCCTCGCGGAAAACGGTGGATTCGAGAGTGCTGCGCCGAAAGACATCGATTCGCTCCTCCTCGTTCTCTTCCTCTTCCCTTCTCTCTCCTCCTACCTCGTTCTCCCGCTCTTCTTGTTCCCCCCTATCCGTATCGCGATGTTTTGCGATCTCATGGACGGCATCGTGAGAGAGAGAGAGAGAGAGAGAGAGAGAGAGGGGGGAGGGAGCGCGCGTCGAAATTCTCTCGTCTCTCAGCGGGACGAAAATATCGGCGCGAATTAACGCGGCTGGATTTAATATATTCTTCGAACGAAGTTTTGGCACGGGATTAACGAGCCTCGCCGTAAACGCAAATACAGCTGCACGCGCTCTGGTAATTAGTTCCTAACGCGGGATTAAACTGCAATTAGCCCGACACCGATGCAATTTCGCGAATTAAAACGGCCCCGCCGGCGACACGAGTAATCTAATGTACTTTCGTTTATTTCGTACCTATGAATCGCCATTCTGTGACCTTTTAAACGAACAAATATGCATTCGGTGCGGTTTTGTAACGGCGCTATGTGATTTCAACACATAGATCACGCCCGATGGCCGACCCCGTCCGCTTGCTCTTTCTCTCCCACCTCCCACCCCCCTCTCTCTTCTCTCTGTCGCTCTCGCTCTCGTTCTCTGTCGCTCGCGCTCCTGCGCTCTTCTCCCCACCCTCCTCCCCCCGCTCTCTCTCTCTCTCTCTCTCCCTCTCTCTCTCTCTCTCTCTCTCTCTCTCTCTCTCTCTCTCTCTCTCTCTCTCTCTCTCTCTCTCTCTCACTCCATCTCTCTCTCTCTCTCTCTCTCTCTTTTGTCGTCCTCTGCATGAGCCGTATTGAGTTTTCGCGGTAACTCGTTTAACTAAGCAGTACGCCGATATTGGTAATCTGCCAATGGCCATTTAAATACCGGGACTGGCCTCCCCCTTTTTTTCGCGCGCATTTTCACCGGAAAATGTCATTGTTGACTGCGCCGGCACGTTTAAAAACCAGTCACCGCCGGTATTAAAAGCTACCCTTCCAAGAGGAATTCAATTATCCTTGGACGTTCGCGGATCGGAACTTTGCGATAAACTAAAAAAACTGCGCAGCGCGCTAAATGTTTCACACTCGAGTTATTTTAGGGCGTAAAGAGCGCGCGCGCGCGAGCGAGCGAGAGAGAGAGAGAGAGAGAGAAAGATAGAAGAGCAGACAAAGAGGAGTGGGGGGAGAGGGGAAAGGGAGAGGCCGATCGCCGGGCGTGTTTCGCCGAGGCAAATGAAGGCGCAGCGAGCGAAGGATAAATACGAGGCCGGGAGTTTGGCGACGCGGCTGTGTTTGCGCGGACCGCCAGGTGAGAAATTTCGCGCACGCTGCTTCCCGGGAAACGATCGCCGAAAGATCGCGAGACTCCGCGCGGCGATGCTTCTCCGCGACCCACTTCGGCGGCGCGAGAGAAAGAGAGGCCCGGCGATAATTCCTCCTTCGTTCCGTCTCGCGTTTTGCAGCACGCTGACGCCGTCGCCGTCGCCGTCGCCGTCGCCGTCGCGGGGCGACCGCTTAATCCCGGACAAACGAGTGCGACACGGGCCGAATTCACGACGGAGCCGCCGCTGCTCGCGTTGCCTCGTGGCCACGCACGTGCGTCTCTCGGCAGTCGCGTGGCCCACCGACAGCATATTTATCAGCCGGTGTCCTCGAGCATCGCGTGCGTGCTCGAGAGCGAGAGAGAGAGAGAGAGAGAGAGAGAGAAGTACTCCGGCGGGAAGAGGCGCGAGGATAGAAATGTCGTAACGCGTGGCGGAAAAAGAGACAGTGGGCAAAGGATGGGTTTGCTAAGAGTGATGCCAGGGGGAGGGGGAGGATCGGCAAGGGGGCGACCTGGAGGCCATAGGGGATGGAGTTAGGTCGACGGATGGGTGGGTGGTAGTTGGGTGGCGGCGGAGGGTCGAGGAGGGTGGCTGTCGGCAGGATCAAAGGGCGGTGCTCGTTCGAGCTTTCGAGGGACGGTGGCGCTCGGGGATAGAGGGTGGCTGGCGGGGGGAGGGTTGGGGCATAGCGGGCGAGAGAGGGTAGAGCGGTCCACGCGGGGCGAGGGGAGAGAGGCCGAGGGGAGGGTGCCGCGCGCTCTCGGGGTGGTTCGAATGGAGCCGGCGGGCCGGAGGGTAGAGGTGGGTGGCGATGCTACGTGGGTGGAGGCGACAACGAGCAAATCTGATTTTCGCTCCACTTGCTATGCCTCTGCGTCCTCCACCCTCCTCGGAGAGCCCTCTCTCTCTCTCTTTCTCTCTCTCTCTCTCTCTCTCTCTCTCTCTCTCTCTCTCTCTTTCTCTCCCTTTCGCCCTGCCCGCCTCGCGACCGTATACATTTCGCTCACGCATAATTCTGCGTCGCGTTCTCTCTCTCTCTCTCTCTCTCTCTTCATCTCGCCCACCCGGTATATATGCGCGCCAAGTCGTCGTCGTTGTCGTACTCGACTTTGGCATACTTCGTACAGTCGGTACCCACGTACTCCCCCGTCGGATGCATCCCTTAACTATTAGCCCCAGCGGCCAGAACTTTGCCGCGAACTTTCGCTGCGACGACGTGGCGTTAACTCTTTAACGCTTTCGCGGTTAAAGTACTACATTCTCGGCGAAGAAATCGGATGAAGGGATTTCCTCGCGCGGCCTGGCTGCGTCTTCGCCGTCGTGCCGGCTCGGAGGACATGTGTGTGCGCGCGCGCGCGTGTGTGTGTGTGCACGTGTGTGGGTACACACAGTCGCGTTTCACGTAATTGCCTAACGAACGCGAAATTAATTTGCGTCAGAGCGCTTGACGTTACATCGCTACAACGCTGCTGCTACAACACACACACACACACACACATACACACGTACACGTTTAAAGGATCGATAATTAAAGCCGCCACTTAGTATTCCTCGGGCGCGATGCGCGTCCGCGGCTACGCACGGCTACGAGTCATCTATCATCTATCCTGTTAAGTCATGACAGTCGACTCTCCGTTTAGGGCTCTTATCGATTCCGCCGGCCACGCTGAATGGCATAATGACCCGGCGACATTGAAAACTTTGCGAGAGGCTATATCGCATCCGCCGAGTTGCCGACGAGCAACGAGTACCGGATACGAGCCGATACACACACACACACACATACATACAGGCACGCCAGAGAGGGGAGGGGGATGCTGGTGTACACAGAGAGCCCGCCGGCAGAACGCGAGCGCTAAAATACTCCTCGATACTGCATAAGTGACTCGGTCGATGAACGGCCAAGTTACCCGGCGGAGTCTATAAGCGACGCTGTTATTTCGCGACACGCGTTACAAGTGGGGCGGATTTTGCGACACGGCGGCGCAACTTTGCGCGGCGAATATCGACGCGCCCGGCTTACGCTCGGCAGCCGCGGGTAAACGCCCCGCGATCTCGGTATACCCATCGGTGTGAGTGAACTTGCGAGCATGTACATGTGTGTGTGTGTGTGTGTGTGTGTTTCTTGCCCATCTTTGGGAAATAATGTAGGGTGGTCGCGATCGAGCTGGCGCGATGCGACGCGATCGGCCGCGATTTGTTGGCGCGCGCGCGCGACAAAGAGCGAGCGTTGCGCCGAAAAGGGGACCTCCTATCAAACACATCGACCGGTAAATTAAACGGTCGGCTGCTGACGTCCAAGGCTCGACATCAAAGTGTGAGGAGTGGTTGGCGCCCGTCGTCGCGCGCTCGCGCGCGAGGGTGCCGCGGGAGAGAACGAGGGAGAAATGGTGGCGGAAACGGTGACGCGCTGGTGACGATGATGATGATGATGATGATGATGATGATGATAATGGTGGTGGTTAGCGATGGTGATGATGAGGGAGAAGAAGAGAGGGGCGCGAAGCAGAGAGAGAGAGAGAGAGAGAGAGAGAGAGAGAGAGAGAGAGAGAGAGCAGAAGAGTGGAAAGGAGGGCGAGAGAGCGCGCGCCGAGACGGGGAGATTCGCAAATTTCCTCGGCGAGGAAAAACTTGATTACGAAATTTAGAGGCGAGCGTTAAAAGGATCGTGCCGGCAAGAGGGCGGCTCGCTCGGCAGATTGTTATACGGCGCGGCTGGAAATGAGGCGCGAACGAAACGTGACATCATCAAGAGAAGTTAATTGCAAACGACGAGATAGTAGATTATAGCGCAAACTAGCTCGACACTTTGTGCGCGCCGCTTCCTACCCTTCCTCCCCTTTCTCTCTCTCTCTCTCCCCCTCCTCTCTTGTGCTCCATCGTTCTCTCTCTTTTTTGTCTCTGATCCTTGCCTACCTGGCTGAGAGCGCGCGCGCGCGCGAGAGAGAGAGAGAGAGGGGGAGAGGGAAGGGGGCAAGGAGAGGGCTTATTTGCTCGTCTTTGCTCCGCGAGACGGCCGAGGGCGAAAGGAAAGGAGAAAAAGAAAAGCCCCAGGTAATTACTTCGGAGTTAAACCGAAAATTGCGAACGTCTGCCGCGCGCGCGGACTGATGCCCGGCCGGGAGAGTCGATTTTTCAAACTTCGCCGGTGTGCGTAATCTGTAGCCGAAATAGATGCTGCGCCGCGCGCTCTCCGGCACTCCACGAAAATAGAGATTTTCAAGCGGACGAGATATTTTGTGTATCGAGTAGAACGCGCGCGTCGCGCTCGGCGTAAATTTGATGCCGCGGCAGCGCCAGTTAGTCTCAGGACGTGTTTTCGATGTCAAACGCGCTTCTCCTGCAGCCAGGTCGTCGCAATCGCCTATAAAAGCCCATCTACAATAAGCTGCAAGAATCAGATTGTAAGCGTAAGCAGTAAGAAATAGACCGACCACAATCGGTTATTATAAGAATAATCGACTATGGTTGGTCCATTTCTTACTGCTTACGCTTAGAACCTTATTCTTGCAGCTGCACTGTAGATGGGCCTTTAGTCGACCCGGTAGACACGCGACGCGCGACACCGCGGCCCTCGGAGGACGAACGCCGAGTTGTCGTCGCGACGCGCTGACAAGGCGCCGCACTTTGTCATCGTTGCGAGATACGTCGAGACTTTCGACGTTCTCGGAAAAGTATCGAAGACTTCGAAGATATTGCAAATGCGACTTTCCGCTCCGACGCGCATCCGCGCGCACCGCTTGATTCTCCCCCTGCGCGAAAATGAAGTTTGCAAACTCTTCGCAAACATTCGGCCGCACGAACGCGCGCAGCAGCCGAGAAGTTCGCCGCGAACCTCAGCGTCCCTCTCACCGCCTCACTGCCACACGTCGGTCGTCCGGCGCGACACGATGCTAAGTACATAATGCAATGCACCGTCATTCAAACCTCGACCAGGCGAGACGAGAGAGAGAGAGAGAGAGAGAGAGAGAGAGAGAGAGAGAGAGAGAGAGAGAGAGAGGGAGGCAGAGGGGGAGCGCGCGCGAGAGAGCTCCTTTGATCGGGAGCGTGTAACCGATGTCGCTGATTTTTATCGTCCCGTAACAGATCCATCAAGATCGCCGTTTCCAGGCCACCTGGCGTCCGTCGGCCCGTTATTGCGCGTTTAATAACACGTCATAATAATATGTAATTTCCTACGGATTACCGTCTCCCCCGGTTCTCCACTCTCCACACACACACACACACACACACACACACGCGCGCACACGCACACAGAGACAGGCGCCGCGCGCGGAATCGCGGCAGCTCGGTCGCGTCCAGCTACGAGGTCGATCAGCAGCAACGAGAAGGGAAAACTGGATGAATGAAGGCGAGCACGACGGGCGGGGAAGATCGACACGGGAGAGCCGATGCTATCGCTACTCTCTTTGTGATGAGATCCGGCACAATGATATATAACGGAGGCTCCTCTTTCTCTCGCTCTCGATATGCGCGCAATACCCTAGGAGAGAGCCCCCTTTTCAAGGAGACCCTAGGCACCGGGAGCGCCAGCCGGGCCCATTTCGCTAATAAGGCGTTTCCCGATCTCCCTCTCTCCCGCTCGCCGCTCTCCGCTCTACGGCGGAGGGTCAAGCGGAAGAATCGCGCGCGCCTCCTCGCCACGAATGCCCGCGTTTAAAAGTGTGCCCCACATTGACTTCCGCGGGCTGATTAAAGGGGGGAAGGCGCGACGATGAGATGGGAAGAGCCTGACCGAGACATCTTGGAGGGTGGCCGGCTCATCGAAGGATAGCGCGGCTAGTCTCTCTCTCTCTCTCTCTCTCTCTTTCTCTCTCTCTTTCGCACGCGCGCGCTTGCTTCCCCTTTCTCATTTTCAACCTCGGACTCGTTGATTCTTCACGCACTTTGCCGATTGATTCCGGAAAGCCCGATACCCGAGGACGACTGCCTCGCGAGGAGGACGACCTTGTCTCTCATCTCGAGTCTCCCTCTCTCTCTCTCTCTCTCTCTCGCACACTTTAGCCCGCCCCATCCCACGCTCGCGATCTTTACTTCAGCGCCTTTTCAACCCTGGGATCACGCGCGACTGGGTCAGCCAGCCCGCGAATCGGCGCGTCGTTCTTTCTCTGTCTTGCTCGCCGGCGAAGCGTCTCTGCGAGTCGCGAACACCTCGGCGACTTGAGATAACACACCCTCGCTGCGGCCGTACGAGGTCCGGAGGTCCCCGGCATTCGCTGGTTTTTGGGACGTCCTGTAATATAACGCGCGCTCGCGTGAGACCACGTCGAACGGTCTCCACACATACGCGCGCGCGCGTATCGGGCACAGAGCAGAGCGCGGCCGATAGTGCCGGGGCACACTCTCGTTCTTTAGTCAAACCTCCGCCCCTTTTCAATCGAGAGACTTCAAACGGCGGAGCGTGGAATCATGATTGGAACGGCCGGCTGCTAAGCAAGGCGAGCTCCCTGGACCCGTTAGCTCGCACGGCGTGTCCGCGGGGTGGGTACGCCGGCCGGGGCGAACCGGGGGCGGTTCTCCACTAGCCCCGGCTTTCTCTCTCCCGTCCTGCCGCCCCCGTTCTTCATCGTGCCGGGTCCCCCTGGATCGAGCCCTGCTTTCCGCACCGCCGCCGCCGCTGCCGCTCCTACCGTCTCCGCGACGCAACTCATGATGAAATTCCTAGCATTCAATCGCAGCACCGGCCGCAACTACCAACATGGAGAGCGATAGCGAACGGAGGCGGCGGGAGAGTGAAAGGACAAATACACACACACACACACACACACACATGTATATATGTATACACACATATACGAGGGTATAGTGCCAGAAGCACCTGACCTGACGTATAGATAGCGGTTGTTGTTTGAAAAGAATCACTATGGTAGAAAGTACCAACTTATAAAGCTTATAAAAGCTTAAGTTTCAAGTTTGACGACGCTACGTTGTTTAGTATTTGTTTGGCAGCCATCAATAGTGAACTTGTAAACTCTCAGTGAATTTGTAAACATGGAAAAAATTGGTCATCGTTATGTGATACAATACTTTCACTTGAAAGGCCTCTCAGTCCAACCAATATGAAAGCGGAGCTAGATTCTACTCTGGGGGAATCTGCTCCTTCGTTTACAACAGTAAAATATTGGGTGGCAGAGTTTAAACGAGGTCGTACGAGTTGCCAAGACAGCAGAACATCGCAGTGGTCGACCAAATGAGGTGACCACGCCAGAAATGGTGATGAAAATCCACAAAATGGTATTGGATGACCGTCGACTGAAAGTGCGCGAGTTAGCAGCAGACATGCTAGGCATTTCAAAAAGTGCTGTACATCGCATATTGACTGAAAATTTGGACATGAGAACGCTGTGCGTAAGATGGGTGCCGCGATTGGAACAAAAACAGCGTCGTGAGGATGTTTCGATCGAGTGTTTGGCGAAGTTTCGCAGCAATAAAGCCGATTCATAACCATGGGTGAAACATGGGTCCATCACTTCACACCTGAGACGAAGGAACAGTCCAAGCAATGGACCAAGGTGGCTTGATGGCTATTTTGAGGAGCTCGACGATTGCCACTATAAACAGAGTATCGAAGCTATTGAACATCGCTGAGAAAAGTGTATTGAGCTAAAAGGAGAGGCTATGTAGAGAAATAAAGATATTTTTTCCCAAATTTTTTGTGTTTTCTTTGTTAGGTCAAGTACTTCTGGGACTACCCTCGTATATCACTATAGAGAGTGTATAGAGTACACGGGGTTACATGGATGCCATGTATGTGCAGGATATTCGAAAAAGGATTCCAGATTTATGGGGCAGGTAGCGCTCATTGTGCCGAGTAAACGTCGTTCGAAAAAACAAGCCCTTCAGAGCTGCAAACGTTTTTACAGCTTGCTAACGCGAGTTATCCGCGCGCTCCCGTTGATCACACGCGGTGAATAGACGAGCGAGTGTCTTGTTCTGTTATTACTTTATCACCGCTTCTCTTACAATAACTTCCCCTTCCATTTCCATACACGTCCTGATCTCTTACGAATTTGCTCAGCCGCGTCTCGAACTCGTTCGTGAACCAACGAGTAAGCCAACTTTGTACATTGCCGGTAGCGAGAAATCCAGATCACCGCGAAGGCGCACAAATGGTTGCCAAATTCGACGGACACTCCGAAGTAACCCTGAGGGGCTGATTTTCCGACCATGTTCACTTGGCTCAAAGAGTACCCATCTACCCCCGCGCGCGAGTCTGCGATTTTTTTCGGACACCTTGTATAACATATATGCAACATGCATTCTCTCTCTTTCTCTCTTTACCTACACAGGGTGTCCCAGTGCAATTTTGACAGAGCTCGTGGATGCACAGGACGGATTGAGGCGAACAACAAAGGTCCCATACCGTTTCGCGGTGTATTCGCAATAATTCGAGTTATTAATTATAGAAACCTTGCAGCTACTCGGGCAAGAACGCGGCCGAGTTGATCCTGCAACTGTTGCCGGCGCACGACGAGACGTAGAAGCGGCGAGATGAAACACGGCGCATTGTCCTTTCTCTCACCACGTGCCGGCGCAACAACGGTCAACTGGTGGGCCGCACTCTTGCCTGAACGACTGCAATGTTTCTCCAGCCATTCATCTCGGCGTGCGCTCGCTCCTCAGATTACTCGTACAATAACTCGAGAATTATTGCCAGCATCACCAAACGGCATGGGACTTTCTCGTTCGCCTCAACCCGAGCTAGGGTCGCCAAATCCAAAAGTTAAAATTATCGTCCTTCTGCGGTAACAAATCCAAACCGGACTAAACCAGACAGAAGTAATAATCATAACGTTACGTTAAATACAAAATATGACAAGAATTTATTTGCAATATTAATTTCCAAACAATTTCATAAACAAGATTTGTTTGAATAAAATAACAAACTATTACTTTTTTAATATATATGGAATAACAGGTCGGCATTAAGTCGGTAAGATGATCACCTACTAAGATGGCTCTTCGTGGCGCTCGCGATCGTTCGTAGGCGTTTGAAACGGAGAAACGTTGCTAAAAAATCTCGACTCTCATTCCATTGATTGGATATAACTTAGAAACCGGACATGTGACGTCCGGTTTGACCTTATTAACCGGACACTGGACGAGACTTCTGAAAACCTGACAGGGTCCGGGTCGAAAGCGGACAGTTGGCAACCCTAACCCCCGAGCTCTGTCAAAATTGTCCCGGGACACCCTGTATACATCCTGCGCACGTGTGTACGCTGATATGAGAAAGAGAACGGTGAGGATGCTATCTAGACACGAGGTCAGCCGTGCGGTGCGCGGCTATCACAGCCACCGGGATATCCTCTGGCAGGCCTGGCGCACCACCGGCCGTCCCCCGGGGATGCACAGAGCCCGGGTTCTGTTCTCGTCGTACGCGCTCGCTCGCCGGTTCGCTCGGCTTGCGTCCGAGCTCTACGCGCTGGAATTCAAATACAGTCGCGGGGGCGGCAGAGGGGGCGGCTGCGGGGGGTTGCCAGCGGTGGATAGGTTTCCGTCGAGATTGGAAAATACGATCGATCTCCACTGGCGTCCACACCCCCCCCCGCCGCGTCGCTCCCGCCTCTCTTGGTCGTGCTCCGTCGTTTCTTTCCACCCTTATCCCGCTCGACTTTCCTCGCGCGGCTGGAGACGGAAGATGAGATATCGCAAAGCGCAGCGATGGAAATTCCGCATCGCGAACGGACGACACCGGCGTGGCGAGGCGATAGCTTCGCCAGAGTTGTTGTTGAAAATCGTTGCAAGTCTTGCTCCGGCAAGATTGAGATTAACGCATTTGCTCGGCGGGAGGGGAGGGACGGCGGCGGCGGCAGCGGCAACAGCAGCAGCCAGCGGCGCTCGCGAAAGGTCGCGCCATCTTGCGAGTTGCGCTTGCAAGCGAAAAACACGCTTCTCCTTTATTGCTCCCGAGAACGCGCGCGCCTTCGCGCGTCTCTCACTCTCTCTCTCTCTCTCTCGATCGAGACTCGCGAAGGCGAATATTCCATATCGGCCATTTCCGCGCGCGCAGCACGATAAGGGGAAAAGCCGTCTTTATCGTCCGTACCCGTTCCCGCTTGCGTTCTGCGAGCGTATAAGCGCTGGAATTCAAATACAGCGACGCGATGGCGGTGAGAGAGACGGGCGGAGCGCGGCGAGACGGGCGAGTCTCTATAGAGATTGGAAAATCCGGTCGATCCGCCGCGCGAGTGCGCTCGCGTACTTCCCTCTTATTCCATTCTTGTCGTGATTCCGCCCGGCGCTCTCCTTCGCCCCGTCGTACGGCGCAACAGGAAGGAACGCAATACGGTCGGTCGATGCCAATATAACTTCGTAATTAATCGCGAGTGGAAACTTATCGGGCGCCAACCAACCACTGTGGGAATTAACTCGGGAGAGAGAGAGAAGTCGTGCTTGTGCTCCGTTCCTTCTTCAGCCCCTGCCCCTCCCCCCCCTCTCTCTCTTTCTTCCTCGTCCGTCGACATTTCTAGTTATCTTGGCGCGCGACACTTGCGCACCAAAATGGGAAAAAAAAAAAAAAAAAAAAAAGACAGACAGACGGGAGAGGCGCGAGAGGGAGAGTTTTCTCGTTTCGCCGACGGACGGGCTGATCGAATTTATAATATCCGACATTTCGCGCGGACGAGCGCTCTCGCGACGATATCTCGCGATCCGATCTCGGAGATGCACGGTGATCCAAGTGTCTCGATATTAATAGCGGCCGCGCGCATCTGGCGTTGTTAATAAACCTCATCCGGGCCGCGGGAGAACGGCCGGGCCTCTAATCAAAGCGCGAGAGGGCAACGTTATTAGCGCCGCCGTCGGGCTAACGCAACCTTCAGCATTCGCCGTTGCCTAATCGTTGTTCTATCAATCCTTCGGCCCCCCCTCACTCCTTCCCTCCTCCGATGGGGGGGGATCAGCGTGCGGATAGATACCAGCGTGTGCAGTTGGAGATCAGACGCGCTATAGTCGGCACACGGAGGCTTGCGCCGGAATTCAAATACAGTCGGCCGCCGAGATTGGAAAATCGGATCGACCCCCCGTCCCTCCCTTTCCATCTCCTCTCTCTCTCTCTCTCTCTCTCTCTCTCTCTTTCGGCGTGCTCTCGGGGTCGCTTCGCCCTGTCCGTTCCCTCGGCCATCTCCTACAACCGGCCTGCCTCCTGTGTTCGCCCCGCGCGCGTTCCGGTATAAATACCTTCCTATCATATCCCGACACACAGGTCAATATCACACGTCAGTCCGGTGCGGTCCCACCACCACCACCACCACCACCACCGAGAACTCTCTCATCCACCTCGATGCGTCGTCCTCTTGTCCAAAGAGAATCGCCCGGCGCTTTTCATCGCGCGGCAGAGTTACGGACGGAGGGAGCGCATTATTGTGACGCAAGAAACCATCCCCCGTTTTATCGGGCTTTGGAAATGTTTCGGCCATCTTTCTCCTTCTCGCGTTTGTATGCGCGCGCGCGTGTGTGTGTGTGTGTGTGTGTATGTGTGTGGAAGCCGCCTTGGTCGGAAGTAGATTGACCCCAAACTTGACTACAAACTTGTCTTGATATCGTCGTATTTTCCCGCTTGTCGTCGTCATCTCTCTCTCTCTCTCTCTCTCGCTTTCTCATCGCTCTCTTTATTACGGAATGTTCAAGTTTGCTCCGGCCGTCAATCCCGCCAATTTCAGGGTCAACGCTCTCGCATTACAATCGATTCGAGGTACGGGAGGAGGGTCCTCTTTGGCGAGTCGTGCGCGCGCGCGCGCGCGCGCTTCTTCGCTGTTTCTTCGGGGGTGGTTTTAATCCGGACGGCTGCGCGCGCGCTCCTCCCGAACTTTGTTCCGGGGAATGGCGACGTGGGCCGTCGGTCGGCGCATTGAGCGATCCCGCCGACGACGCAAGGACCGTTTCCGACACGTCGCGCGTTCATGGAGACGCGATGTGATTGCATTTTGCAAAAGGCCTTAGGAGAGAGAGAGGAGTCCAGGGCTTTAAGGGATGAAAGCTCTTGGCGAGTTGCTGCTATTCGGTATTACGCGCGCTCATGCGCTCGCCTCCCGTGTGCATCCTCGTCGCTCGTAGTAATTCGCGAGAGTGGCGAATCACCGCGCACAATCCTCGGATTATGCGTATTCACCTCGGCGTGCATGTATCTTGGCCGTTTCGAGAGGGAGAAAAAGAGAGAGAGAGAGAGAGAGAGAGAGAGAGAGAGAGAGAGAGAGACCTCGGCCGATGAAGCGACGAGCGCCGTCGGCGGAAATATTCGATCTCCCGACGGCCGTCGTGCGAGTCAAAGAAAATGCGCGGGATCAATTATTCGGAGCGCGCGCGCGCGGCCGCGCCGGTTCGGCGAACGTTTGCGCGACTTCGTTTCTTTTCACGTGTGCGCGGCGCGCACAGCAAGCCACCAATAAAAATACATCGCGCGCATTTTCCACTCGCCCGGT
Source organism: Harpegnathos saltator (assembly GCF_003227715.2). Taxonomy (NCBI): domain Eukaryota; kingdom Metazoa; phylum Arthropoda; class Insecta; order Hymenoptera; family Formicidae; genus Harpegnathos; species Harpegnathos saltator. The sequence continues at coordinate 339,033 of NW_020230161.1, read as the reverse complement.
CGCTCACTCACTCACTCCCTCCCAACTTTTCTTCCTTTCTCTCTCTCTCTCTCTCTCTCTCTCTCTCTCTCTTCCCCCCCCCTTTCTCTCTCTGCCTCTCTCGGTGCCCTTTCCATAAACTCGCCGTTATTCGCCGTTACAGATTCGCGGTCGTAGAATTTCCCTTTTTCAGCGGAATCAGAGAGGTTTGCCGCTGCCCAAGCCGGCTGCTGCTGGCCATTGAAACCGAATGCCGCCGGCGGTTCTCGACGTTGGCCTCCAGTTTACGGCGAAATATTCGTATAACCGGACGAAGTTGTATTATGGCTGCCACCGAGTCGAGCGCCGGTTGGATGTTGAGAAGTCTTTGGTGTCAGCAGCAGCGGTAGCGGCAGCGGCAGCGGCAACGGCAACGGCGGTGGTAGCGCGGCCCCGTGTGCCACTCCTCCCCCCCGTTGCCCTCGTCCCCGTCCCATCCACCCGCTTTCTCTCTCTCTCTCTCTCTCTCTCTCTCTCTCTCTCTCTCTCTCTCTCTCTCTCTCTCTCTCTCTCTCTCTCTCTCTCTCTCTCTCTCTCTCGCGCGCGCGCCAACCCCCTTTCGTCCCAATGAACGCGCTCAGTTGTTCGCGGTAGGATCAGGTAATTAGCTACGTAGCCGTAAGCCCTATACGCGCAGCAAGCCCAGGGCAGCCTAAACCTCCTCTCCATCTATGGCAACACCAGCAACAACACACCACGACGACGACGACGACGACGGCAACAACAACAAGCAGCAGCAGCAACAACGACAAGAACAACAACAACGACGACAATGAGCGCATTGCGATTACGAGCACAACGTCGCCAGCACCGCCGCCACCACTACTATTACGCGATTTACTACCACCGCCAAGCAACGTCGCCATAGCCCAACGGTGGCGTTGAACGAACGAGCTGCCAGCAGCCACCGGTTTCCATTTGTCACGTTCGCGGAGACTTGGCGGTCTCTTTCCCTCCCTCCCTCCCTCTCCCTCTCTCTCTCTCTCTCTCTCTCTGCACAAAGCTGTCGCCCCCGTCCACGAAATTTCAGCAGCGGTCCTCTGCCGCCGCTGCTGGAAAATCGTTGTCGCGCTATTACGACGGATTCGCCGGTGCGCGGCTAGCCGGCCCCCAGCTTTCTCGGTTGTGACGGGCGCAAATGCGCCGGGGGAATACACCTCTCGAAAGTACGGCGGCCGAAACGTCATCATATCGCGGGGCCGAGGTGGAGAGTGAGTGAGTGAGTGAGTGAGTGAGTGAGGGAGAGCGGGCGTGCGAACGACAAGCGCGGCGGTATCGACCGCACGCTCTCTCCTCCGGAGCGCGGCTCGACGATCGAAGGTGATCCGCAGCACCCCCGGATGCCTTTGAAACTGACAGCCGAAAGTAACGCCAGCGGTTGCGGCCGAGCGACGAACGGGCAGGTCTACGGGCCCGCCTGCCTCCGCTTCTGCCTAGCTGTCTACCACTTGCCAATGGTCGCCCCCCGCGCCCTCCCCCCCCTGTTACCGCTTGTCACGCTCACCTGACTCGGGGACCGCGAGGTTGCCAGCGAAATCGTTTCCGCGCGTTAAGCAGCGCGCGGACTCCGATAGTCGATACTCGCTATTTACGCCCGCCGCCCCACCGCGCTTTGGTAATTAGAACTGACCCACCCCCGCGCGCAATTTCCGCCCCTCCTACGATCGCCGTCCCGTTGTCGAGTCGCTTGTTCCTTTTATCACGGCTTATTATTCTCGCCGTCCGGGCGAAACTCTGTTCGGACTCTGGACCATCTTTTATCGGCTTGGTCCTTGAGCCCTGGGGAGGGGGGGGGGAGAGAGAGGGGAGTTAAATTTTCCACGTCGAGAGGGCATAAATATATTCGCGCTGAGGTAGCTGGACGATCCGGCACGTCTGAATCAGCGGTTACGCGGAATTGCGTAACCGCTCGCGTCGGTGCTTTTCCTTCATACTTCCACCTCTCGGCCGCTTCTCGGGACTCGAGATTGCGCCGCGCCGCGCCGTGCAAAAACGCGCGAGAACTTCTCCCGGTCGGTCGATGGACGACGACGCGTCATTATCGTACTTTGTGTCGCCGTGCCAGTCAATGCGTAATGAATATTAATGATTCGGGCGCGATCGCGCGCGCGCGCGCGCGGCGGTGTCATCTTTTCATTGAGGCACTCTAGGAGTTGATGAGTTAATTTTATGACTGTCGGCGACTTTGCGCCGGCCGGATTATGCGCTGTCAGTATTAACATGCACGATACGCGTGCGTATCGTGGCGCAATCCACGCACACCGGCACCGGGACACACTCCCCCCCCCCCTCCCCAGAAGAAGTTCATCGGCGCTCGCTCGTAAACGTCGCCTCGCCTAGCGGCCCGAAACAGGCAGTTATTCTGGTTAATCTAGTATCCGCGATGTCAAATCGGATAATTCGACGCCGTAAATTTGCTTCTTTTAGAAAGATCCTTCACGGAGATATATACCACCGAATTCATTAAAATACATTACAGACTTTTTTCTCCCTCAGGCGGCCGGTCCTCCCCCCTCTCTCTCTCTCGCTCGCTCGCTCTCTCCTTCTCGCCTATCCTACTTTTTTTTTCAATCCCAAGCCAGCGGATCTTTTTCTCGTACTTTTGTCGCAGCCTTGTTGCTTCCAACATCTCGCGCCGCTTTCCCGACAATTTAGGAAAAGGCCGCCAGGACTCTCGCGGATCCTCCCCCGCCGACGCTTAACGCTTGAGGGAGGACGAGAAATCGTCGGCGAGGAGGGGATCAGCCGACATTTTCGCCCTTCCTTTCTAATCCGCGATTTGCGTATTTCCGCGACGCCGGGAGGCGCTTGCTCGCTCGCCCCCCCCCCTCCCCCCTCATCGTGAACCCCACCGACGAAGAGATGAAAACCTTACAAATATTAAGAATAACCCCTCGCGCGGCGCGCCACGATGGTCGGTTTCCTCCGCTCCCCTCCGGCCCCTTCGCCCCAAGTGAGCAGAGCCTCTCTTTTTCTCAGGCCGGAAGGAAGCCTAAGCAAAGCCGATTTGTTTTGATCTCCTTCCTCGGGATTTGTGATGTCTCCCGTTGCTCCCGCGGCAAGTATTGCCTCCGCCGCCGCCGCCGCCGCGTCCGCGCGTCGTCGTTGAAGAACTTCAAAAGCGCCCCTCCACCCGCTGCACGGCGAGAGCGGGCGGCGAGACGAAAGCGAAAATTCAATTAAACGTTCGGCACAAACTCCCGGCGCACCGGGGATGACCGAGTGTCCCCGTTCCGGCTCAGGCGGGATTCGCCGCGGAAAGGACAGCGCGCGGCGATAAACAACCGGCGATTTAAAGCGCGACGCAATGAAGATCGCGGCGCGACGCGACGGCCCGCCGACGAGCTTTTAATTGCCGACGTGTCACCCGCCGCTGGCCGATAACGAAGCGATGAGAGCGTTCGCATTATGAAGCCGACGAAACGAGAGAGAGAGAGAGAGAGAGGGGGAGAGAGAGAGAGGGGGAGAGAGATGCGCGCACTGGCGCGTGAGAACGGGCGAACAGACGGCAGCGGTTTATACGCGCAGTTTGTACGCTTTTAAAAACTAACAGAGCTCCCTCGAACCTGCTTACGTCGTTTTATTTCCGACAATGCGCGCGCGTCGTGTGTTCTCATAGGAGCCGTTTGCTTTGAGCGCGCGCAATTATCGCCGGCGATTAAATCGCGTCGCGCCGCGCCGCGCCGTGTCGCCGCCGGCGGTGCATCCGCGGCGCATTATTAAAGTGTCAAATATTACCTATGCAATTTCCTGTAATCGCCGGAGCGACACGGCGCTTCTCGCCGGGGCGTTTACGGCGGAGTGAAAAACGCTGCGAACGAACGCTTCCGTCGGCCCGATTGAAGCTGCCGCCGCGGCTCCGCTGCTCTCACAGCGGCGAAGCAGCAAGAGGGGGGCATGAGAGGGGAGGGAGGGGTCGGCAAAAGTCCGCGGAGCGAGTTCGCAGCATTGGCACGTTCGGACAATTAAGTCGTCGCATCCGCGACGGCGCGACGGATTAAGGGCGGGAGGGAGGGAGGGAGGGAGGGAAGAAAAGCGCTTTTCAAGCAACGCCGAGGACACTCGTCGAGGAAAATGGCCAGACCGAGAAGAGCGATATTTTGTATATACTCGGCCATTCTCGTTCCAATTAACGAGGAAAACTAGCGATCGGGCGCGCTTTGACGGGGCATTTGCTTTTTAAATAAGGCGTTTCGTCAGACAGCGGAGAAGGGAGGCGGGAGAGAGAGAGAGAGAGAGAGAGAGAGAGAGAGAGAGAGAGTCGCGCTGATGAGAAAAACGTCCGGGACAAATGGAATTCGATTCCGCCGAGAGTCGAGTCGAGTCGAGAGACGAGACGAGACGGTCGAGCCGGCGACGAGCCCGAAGACGCGACGAGGCATTCCGTCGCCGGCAATTAATTTCCTACGCGAATTCCTCGCCCGGGCATGTCTTTTTCTCCCGAAATTGAACGCTGTAATGAATTTCGAAACCGCGCCCGCCGAGAGAACGGGCCAATAAAACGCTACCGGTGAGCGTCGGCGTGAATTAAGAATGAGCCGCTACATTATGCGTCGTCGGTCGTTAAGAGAAGAGCGGTTGCGAAACACGGTCCAACGGTCACGGACCTTGCTCCTTCCCTCGGGCGTCCTGTGAAACCGCCGGATATCGCCTCGGAGATATCGCGTCTCGCGAGCTTATCGAAGCCGTTTCGCCCACGGCTAACGGTAACGAAGCGGTCGCGTCGCGCGTCGTGTTACCCGACGCGGCGTTAATGAGCGGGACACTCGCAGACAACCCTCGACACAGTTCGCCCGCGCAGAGCCATCGGCGGCACACCGGCATTGGCCGGCGGTGAAGAACAACCCTTGCTTGGAATATGACACCGGTATATCCCGAGCACCCGCACACGCTCGCGCGCCGCGAGAACTCGAGTTCCGCTCGTTCGGCGAGCCTCCGCGCGCTCTCCGTTCGATTCCGCCCGCGCAGTCTGACGTCGATCGGGAATTAGAGGAGAGAGAACCATCCCCCCCGGTGACAATTATTTATTTTCGCGCGGGACTGTTTGGGTGAAAGCAAATATTACACGGTTATTGCGAGATAATCCCGCTTCACGGGAGGAGCAGACAGAGAGAGAGAGAGAGAGAGAGGGGAGGAGAGAAAGAGAGATAACGAGATACCGTTATCCCGGGACAATGTTATAAATAATGATCTTGTATTAATATCGCTCGGTCGTCCCGGCGACTCTCATATTGCACACTCGTCAATAATATACGATTCGCGCGCGCACACGATATCGCGGGACGCGAACACTGCGTCTCCCGTTTCGGCGGCGCGAAGAGTGAAGCACACAAGCGAGGGCTGGTCGAAATGCGCGCGCTGAGAGAGGCTCGACGGAATCTTAATTTCGGCTTGAAGCGGGCCACGCCGGAACTCGTCGTTCTCGAACAATCGCTCCTTCCGAGAGAGGCCTCCGTCGCGCGCGCGCGCGAGCGGCTTCAACCAGCACGGCGACGGCGATGATGACGACGACGGCGGCCTCGTTCGCGGCCGCAATCTCGCGCGCGCGACGGAACCCCCGAGTCGCGCGGCGAATTCTCGGGTTTCCATTAGCGGCGGCACGGCTCGCTCTCGAAAATCCTCGGCCGACCCTTTGGCGAGGCCACTCGGTCGACGACGGTGACGATGGGTACACACACCGCCGCTGCGTACACCTTGCTCCATCGCGCGCGCGTGTTCCACCTTCTTCCTCTCTCGCTTTTCTCTCTCTTTCTCTCTCTCTCTCTCTTTTTTTTCTGCTCGTGCTCTCCCGCTCGACAAGACGGCGGCCCCCCCCCTCCCCGGTCCGGTCCTCTCCGCCCCCTCAGGCTCTTTCACCCGCCGCGCTTTACTAAGCGTTCGCGTTTCAAACAATGCCCGGGCTACTCTCGCACCCTTCTTCCGCGGCACCCCCTCGCACACGCACGCGGGGACGCAAACACCTACTCTACAACCCCCCCTGCGCCGCCCCTCCCGCCGCTCGCTCTCTCCGGCTGCCTCTATCTACCTTCTCGTATCAAGCAGCCGTCCCTCGCCGGCGTTTTTCATTACCGTCGGCAGTCGACGCCGTCGCCGTCGCCGCCGCCGCCGCTGCCGCCGCCCGTCGTTACCAGAGACTGACTCGCGGGGGTGACACGAGGGGGTGAGATTTTTCCTCGACGCTCGGACCGAGGCCTATCACGAGTACGGTGTTTTTTCCCGTGGGAAACCCCGCGACTTGGCCGAGAGGGCCGAGTCGTCGGCTCTTTTAAGCCGACGACGACGAGACGTGCACGCGCGCACGTTGTCGCTTGTAATAATTACGCTGTTTAAATAAACTCGCCGGGCGCCATGCGCGCGTTCTCGCCGCGGAAGAGACGAGAAAAGAGCGGAGGAAAGCCGCGAGCAACCATGTTCTCCGTTGTTCTCCTTCGCCCCCTAACGACGTTGCCTCACGAGCGCGGAAGCGAAGAGAGGGAGAGAGAGAGAGAGAGAGAGAGAGAGAGAGGGAAGGGGGGAGAACGCGGTTCGCGTTAGACCGGGACGCACCGCCCGTCGCGGTTTCGTTATCGAACGCGTTTGGCTCTCTTTAAGGGGGACAGTAATGCATATCCACCCTTCCAGACTCGCCATTTAAGTAAGCTGGCAAACGTAAAGGCTCCCCCTGCGGTACGAAAGAGCTCTCGGCGAGTCGGCTTTGTGATATTTCACGTCGATGCGAGGCCGCGCGCGCTCGCACGGATTCATTACGCGTGCATTTTCTCCCCCTACCCCCCGGCCCCGCGCCGCTCCGTCCGCTTGCCGCATGCTCGTCGCCATAATTTCCTACGACTTGACGTCGGACCTAACAAGTTGCTCCAATTACACGCCTTCTTTCTCCTCTTCTTCCTTTTTTTAATAAAAGAAAGTAAAAAGAAAACACCCTCCCCGCGCGCGCGTGGCTGTCGCCCTTCGACGCCCTTCGCGCGCCCTCGGAGCGACGGCGACGCGGCGGAAGCAGCGCGACGTCACTCCGTTTCGCCGCGGTCGAGCGACGGTCGTTTTAATTGGCGACGTCGAGATTTCGCGCGACTTTCCACGCAAAACGGCGAAACAGCCGCGCGCGTTCTCTCTCCCTCTCTCTCGCTCGCTCGGCCAGCCGCGCCTCTCTCTCTCTCTCTCTCTCTCTGCGCGATGACAAATAAACTGTGAGCCGCGCGCCGACGGTTTAATCCATTTATCCTGCCGTTATAAACGATTGAGCAGGAGTAATTCCATTCTGCGGTTTTGGCTTTCGCACCCGACGGACTAGCGTCAGAGTTCCCCCCGCCGCCCGCCCCGCTCCGCGTCCGTTTTCGCCATCATCCCTCTGCTCGCCGCCCTCGCCCTCTGCCCGCCGCCGCCACCCTGCACCGCTCTGTTCACGCCTGCGACCTCCTCTCCTCCACCCTTGAACCACCGGCAGCACTTCCTCCCCCCACCCACCCCCGCGCTGCCTGCACCCTCGAGCGCGCCGGCAAAATTGCACGGCGAACTTTCGAAAACCGCATATCGCATTTTGCCCGGTGTCACTTTTATCAGCCGATCGAGTGCCCGCGACAAAAACGGGTTCGCCGGTGATCGGGAGACACGGGGGGGGGGGGATACGGTCCAAGGCCGAGGATGACGGAGACGATTACGCGTGACGTGAGGATCGACGCGGATCGCGCTGCGAATCCACGGCTGCGTTTTATTTTCTCGCGCGCGCGTAAGCGCGATTGGCCGCAGTCTTCTTTCTCGGCGTTTAGAGGCGACAAGCGACTTGAGCGATTCGAGGCGACTGACGGAGAAGAAAGCTTGACGAGCCGATCACGAGCTTTCGCAAACTCGGATTTGCAGCGCGTGGACGACGACGAACGTCCTGCTGAGCGATTCTGATTCTACGCTCTACACCTGGAGTGTGTGATTTTCATCGGGATTCTCCCGCTACGCGTGTCTCTCCTGAATCGCGTTGCTCGAGAAGCGTCGGCAGCTTGTTAAATGCTGAAAGCGAAAGCTCGGTTCGATTTAATCCTCTCCGTTAGTCCTCCGTGCGATGTTTCTCACTGGCGAGAGCCCGCGATGCATCTTGCGCAGATTCCCCCCCCCCCGCGCGTCGTTTCGCTCCGAAATAATTTTTCCTTCATCGCCTCACGTAGTTCCGAGAATTCTTCTCAGCTCGAGCGGATCGGACATCCTTTGGGTTTGTTTCTCGCCAGACCACTCGAGTCGCGACGAGTCGTCGCGATCACGGCTGTTCAGCGATGAAGCAGCTCCCGCGGGACTGTCGCGCGCGCGAGGTTTTACGAGACGCGCTAATAATCCGATTTCACGCGTGCCATTAAATCCGCAGCGGAGAAGAGAGAGAGAGAGAGAGAGAGAGAGAGAGAGAGAGAGAGAGAGAGAGAGATCGACATTTCGGCGTTAATGCGTTCGCGGAAGGTATCTTCGCATAATGCGCGCCGCTAATAGAGAGAGATACGCGCCGCCGCTCGGCCGGCCGCTCTGAAAGCGCATGATTGAATTTTCCACGGATTTTTCCCCAGAAAAATCGATCGGGCCCTGATAGCCCGCGGAGCGACAGCGCCACGAAAAAAGGAAGCGCAATTTACTTGGGCAAGTTCGCGCAGCAGACCAGGACTTACGCGCGAGGGGCTCTGGGGGTGGTGGTGGTGGTGGTGGTGGTGGTGGTGGTGGCGGCGGCGGAGGCGGCGGCGGAGGCGGCGGCGGTGGTGGTGGTAGTGCTCTCTCATCCATTTTGCGGGGCTTCCCATTCTGTCCAATCTCGTTGCTCTATCAGTTTCCCATACCCGATGATTCCATCTCACGGGCCATCCTCTAATCGATTTAAGTCCGCCTTTGCCGGCGCGCCCGCGCGCGAGCGCGCTCGCTCGCTGTTATTCCGCTTCGGAGTGACGGAAGAAGAGAGGCTCCTCGCCTCGAATCTTCCGCCTCGTCATCGGCCTCGCGAACGCCATCACCTGATTCCGCGGCGACAGGACAATCCGCTCTCACGCGCACCGTGACCTTTGACCCGCCGTCGCGACGCTGTTTATCGTCCCCTCGCGAGATCTGCGTCGCTACAAATGACATTCCGCTAATGGCCGCGCGATATTCCTCTTCTCTCTTCTCTCTCTCTCTCTTTCTCTCGCTCGCTCTTCCTCTCTGCCCTTCATCGGACGACGGAGATAACAGCGCGCGGCGGTCGCCTCCTCCGCGCGGCGGCTCCATAAGAAAGGATGATATTGCCGGGATGCGTAATCCGGCGTGATCCGACATTCGCAAAGTTTGCCAATATATACCGCGGCGGCGACCGCGTCCGCAGCAGCGTGCTCAGGGCGGCCGCGAGCGAGCGGCGGGGTACTGGCGGGTGAACCTGGCCGAGAGACCGGGGCTATCTCGTATCTCGTAATAAAAGCCGGGGACCGGTGGGCTTTGTGTACGTGGCCGAGGGTCCGCGCGGATAGCGCGCCGGAGAGGAGCGTGGAGATGGGGATAGATAGGTAGATACAGAGGGCGAGGGCGACGAGGACGAAGAGGCGCGGCATGGCGAAGGGAGATGAGATCGCGGGGGAGTGAGCGAGGCCGGCTCGCTTGGCCGAGAGGATTGGGTCGAAGGAAGAACGACGAAAAGGTGCACGAGGCGGGGCCGGGGGAGAGCGGAAAGGACGACGACGACGACGACGACGACGACGACGACGACGACGAGGACGACGACGGGGGCGGACGAAACGCGGCTGCAGGAGAAAGAGAGGAGGAGAGAAAGAGGAGGACGGGGATGAGAGAGAGAGAGAGAGAGAGAGAGAGAGAGAGAGACTCCCGTTCCAATATACTAAGAGCGGATACGCAAACCCACAGTCACCGGCCGGCAGTCCCCCGCTGTTCGCTATTGCTGTCGCCGCGGCGTTGCTTCTGCCGTCGCTGCCGCCGCTGTTGCTACCATGTCTCCTTCGCCCTCCGCCGCCCGCCGTTGCCCCGCCGGCGGAACATCGTCGTGCCATTGTGCCCGGCGGCTCATTTATTTACGTCCGCGAAAGTTTTTAATCTGATGAGATGCCCGCCCCCTCTTGGTCTTTCTTAATTCTGTCGAGACTTCTCCCTTCCGCGGCCGTTGGCTCGGGGAGAGACGAGGGTTGTGACGCGCTTCTCTCTCGCTCTCTCTCTCTCTCTCTCTCTCTCTGCCTCTCTTTGTCCCGTTGTGTTGCTCCGTCGCGGAATTTCGACGAGCAACGCGCGCGTCGGCGAGCATTCCCGAAATGATATCGTGATTTCCCGATTCCCGCGGAGTCGATCGACGATCGAGCGCGCTCGCGCGATCCTCAGGGAAAATCCGGCGCTGCGCCGATTTTTCCGCGCGCGCGCGCCATTCGTACGCGACACACGTGAGATAAAACGCGCCGCGGAGAAGTTATTATCAGGAACGTCCTAACAATGCCGGGGCAGTCGGTCGGCCGGTATGATGTGGGAAATTCCGCGGAAGTTGGAGCCTCCGTAACCCCCTACCCCTCCGCCGCCGCCGCCGCCGCCGCCGCCGCGCCCCATCCGCCCGAAACTCAAACTAGCGCCCGAAGTTATGAACTATTTCAATGAGTTTACGGGAGTTACTCGTTGGCGGTTAGTTGATTACCGTGGCCTCTCCAATTTGCGAATTTGCATTAAACATGAGTGCCCGTGCTCGCGCGCGCGTGCGCAAGAACTCCCGCGTGCACGCGCTCGCCCGCTCGCTTCTGTCGGGATCGCGAAAAACCACGGCGCGGCGGAAGACTAAAAAGAAAGAGAGAGAGAGAGAGAGAGAGAGAGAGAGAGAGAGCGAGAGCGGGGCTCTCGCGCCGTTATGTTTGTCAAGTCAATTTCGCGCGATCGCGTAATCGTATCGATTCCTGTTCGTTCGCTCGCTCGCTCGCGCGACTGATGCTGATGCTCGCCAAACGGCGCCGAGACGCTGATTTACGCTCCACGCCACGTGTTCGAACGACATTTCGCGCGAGTTTATAGTGCAATTACAGCCCTCCGAGAGAAAGAGAGGGGAGGGGACAGAAAAAGGAGACAGAGATGATTGATTATCGAAAGTCGCATTACGAACAAGATAGCCGCGGCGCGCTCTTCTCGGCGACGGCCTCTCTCTCTCTCTCTCTCTCTCTCCGCTACAAAGTGCTAAGAAGCGAAAGATTCCCGCGAGTCGTCCTCGTGGTTGAAAGACGCGTGGCCGTTGAAAGTCCTGGCGAGGGGAGCCCGCGACAGAAGGAAATTAGGCTCGCGACCGAGCGAGTCGTCACAATGGTCACCCGGTAGGACTTTTCGCACCCGCGAGCGAGCCTCCTTTCGCGCAACCTCCTTCTGTCCCTCCCCCCTCTCTCTCTCTTTCGCGTCCTTGGCCGCGGAAGTCGACACAATCGGCTTCCTCTCGGATGCGGCCAGCAAGAGACGGAGGCGGAGAAGCAGGATCCGGAGCAGGACGACTGTGCGCGCTCTCGCGGCTGCTCGTCCACGCAAGACAGCGGGGGGCGGGGGGAGCAGGGAAAGAAGACAAACGAGAGCAAGGAAAGGAGAAGACGTCCGGGAGCGAGACGGAGAAGAGCGGCGCGCAAGCAAGGCTTGGCTCGGCTCGGCTGGCCCCGCGGCTCCGCTTTAATTCGCTGATTAGGCGGTGGCGGCGACGACGAGCGGAAGATAATCAGGCTTTCAGCCGCGCTACTTCCCCCGCTATTTCGCCGCCATCGCGCCCCTTCGCCGAGTTGTTCCTTTCAACGGGGTGCACAAGCCCTGAGCTGCGATCTATCTTTCTTCTCGCGGGCGATCTCTCGCGTCGAAACCCTCCCGCGGTACCGCCCCCCCCCCTCGGCCTCCTCCTCCTCGTCCTCGTCCTCGTCGTCGTCGTCGGCTTTTGGTAGCGCTCGTTGGCGTTGTCGCGGCAACCTCGTTATCGCGTCCGCGAGTGTCCCCACGGTCTCATAATGCTATTCAAGGCGCAGCGTGAATGCTCTCCTTCTTCCGTCTAAAGTTTCCGAGCATTCGACGTTGCTAATAATACGGGAGCAACGGTGTCCGCCCTCTCTCCCTGCCCTTTCCTCCGGGCGCGCGCGCGCGCTCTCTCACCCCCTTGGCGACTCTTCATTCTTGCCGGCGCTTTATTTTCCCTCGGTCTGTGCTTGCACATCTTCCCGATTCGTTTGTTACGCGCTGTTGCTTCCCGCGGCCGCGCGACCCGCTATTCTTCTCCGTCCTGCATCCCCCCCCCTCCGCCTCTTCGCCGCCGGGTCGAAATTTTGTCGCTATGGCAAGCTTGCAAACATCATTGAACTCGAAGGAGCAATGGAGAGTCCCGGTGTGCGAGTTCCATTATCTTTCGGCGCGACAATCGATCGCTCAATGCCGTTTTCACCGTGTCGGGATTTGCGGGAGAACTTGTTGCGGAATTATTTCGCGTTCGCTGTTCCAGCGATAATCGATCATCCCTCAGCTTCGATGAGCAAAATATTAAGTAACCCAGCACGAACTAATCGCGAATGTTAAATAAACTTTTCTCCCTTGCAGACTTATTTCTCCTCGTCGCCGGAGGAAATCTCAGCAGTCTCGCGAGGACTCGCGAGAGGACCGGCAAGAGAAAGAAATCGCGGGGGCAAGTAGCAACTGCTAGTCCAACAGTGCGACGACAATGACCCTTTAAACGGAAAGAGGATGAGGAGGTTATCAACAAGATGGCACTTGCGGGGCCTAAGAGCATCGATTAGAGGCGCCAATCAGCGCTCGCGCGTCGCCGGCGAGATTCTACATTTCCACGCGGGGGGCACGCATCGCGCACGCGACGGCCCTGGCAGTTTGGCACGTCTCGCAGATCCGGAATGTTTTGAAAATATGGACCGCTGTGATATCTCTCAATTACCGAATGTACGCATCATCGACAGGCGGCCGACGACACTTGGCGACTGCTGGGGAAACTGCCTTGGTTTGTTTGGGCGGGCTTCACCTTTCTCACCGAATGTTTACAAACTTTCGCGCGTCGCGTGCTTTTCCGCGACCTCGCCATTACGCGACGGGCCGGCGAGCGGCGAACATAACCCCAACGCGGCGCGTCAATTAACATTTCCGTCGTCTTCTGAAGCGTTTAATCGTGCTCGTCGGCACCGCGTCCGTGGACACGTGTTTCTTCATGGTCGCATCGCCGTGTGTGCGCGAGTGTCAGTGTTGGTGGCCACGACGAAGCAGCCGAGGACGGGATGCCGGTTGCTTTGGGAAGCCAAGATGGAGGCGAGACGCGGGACACGGCAGGTTAGAAAAATTCCCAAGTGTGTCGAATTATTTATTCGTATTCAAGATGTTTCCGACTCGATCGGACACCTGGCGAACTGCCGTAAACAAGGACGAGATACCCGAGTCGAAATTTAGGCTGATGTCCGTAGTTTGTCTAACGAATAATCGTAGCCTCATGAATTTTTGCTCACCTATCAACCTGGACTTGTTTCTCGCGAGAAACTCGGGCTGAAAATCGGGCCAATATATAAGCACGAATTTTCTTTTTCATTAATCGTAATTTCAATCTCGAAGATTATGGATGATCTTGATTCGCGTAACTACGGATACCGGCCTTGGAACTTAGTACAAGTCTCGCAAAGTCTGCTGATTTCTGCGTCCAGTAATGCTTCTTCGGTCGCGAGGTCAACCCCCGTTGACGCAGAAGCACTTTTTATGAGCGTCTGTTTGGTTTGTTATCGTGCGAAACCGAGAGATTTAGGTCTCTGTTGATAAACAGCATTATTGGACCAACAAGCGTTTAATCCTTGTTCTTGCAGCTTTCTTCGTATCAGCCTTTCCTCGAAATACCATGGAAATCCCAGCGTCGAGAGGAGGAATTGTCACGAGAGAATAATAAGAAAGTAAAATGTGTTGTTTTATTCACGAACCCCCCATTTATCCATATTAATTATTTGATATCCGCTCATCTCACATATTCTATCTGCAAAACACGCTGGGCAAATTACACATAACAAACACACGGTAATAAAGATCACCCGCAGATGGAATATCCAGATAATCAGATATTCGATAACCCACATCTTGAAGAGTCAACGTGGAGCGGTATATCGAGAGACATCAAGGTAGGGCAAACGACGAGCAGAGCGACGAGACATCAGTAGGGAGCAGAATTGAAGAAACATCCAGGTACAACTCGTACAACATGAAATATCTCGAGATTCTCCATTGGCCCTTCAAGTTCGGACGGAACTTGCAGGGCGAATGTGGAATGAACATTTCGACTCGGGGCTCTCAGCCTACCGCGCATTACTCCGCCGACGCATTACGAGCTCGTCCTCGAAATCGACGAGCGTGTCGAAACGACACGGCGCCCGATATTCGGGAGAACGAATACTCGCGCTTGATCTCGAAGGCGCTTCTTCTTCTACGTTGGTTCCCTAACGACTATTTTTAACAACGCCGATAAGTACATGTTGACGCCCCCGCGTTTCCGTTCCCCTTTTTCCAATTGGCGAGTCTCTGAATCTCCCGCGTAACGTGTGCAAATAAACACAGCGCGATGGAGCCGCGTCGAGGAAGACGAAGAAGAAGAAGAAGAAGAAGGGAGCGCCGCGCGCGGACCACCCCTGCTCGCCCGACGCGTCTTCTTCCCGCCCGGCGTTTCCGCTCGGTAGCTTCCCGCGGAGGGCCGGCGGAGCGATTATACCAATTTGAAGTAATTTTCTCGTTAGAGCGGCGCGAACCAGCCGATTTCGTTAACCCGGCGCGAAACCTCGCACCGAGATTCCCATCGACGCGCGACGCAGCGTCCCGTGGCGAGTGTAATAACAAGTATCGCTGCGATATCCCCCCCTCTGCTCCCTCTCCCCCCTCGCTCCGCCTGCCGCTCTGCCTACCTGCTCGCGAGTAGCATAATTGTTTTCGCTCAATCTACTTAACATAACTTCTCGTGCGCAGGAGAGCTCTGCCTGCCGGAACAAGAGAGGGGAAAAAAGAAAAGAGAGAAACGACGAGAGAGATTAAACGAGGAGCGTCGGTAATTGTCGGTAACAGAACGTGGAGGGGAGGGGGGGGGGACTTACACGCGTGTGCCTGCGCGGTTTAATCGCAGGATGAGACGAGACGAGACGTGACGAGGGGGAGAAGAGGATCGGAGGCGTCTGCGGGAACGAGAGAGAAATTATAACCGCGGTTGCACGCGGGTCCTCTTGCGCGCGCGCGTGTGTGTGTGTGTGTGTGTGTGTGTGTGTGCGTGCGCGCACACGGCACCTCCATATGTACATAATTGCCGGCAAAAGCCATAATTTTTTCATTATACCCGGCGGAACAAATACCGGTGGTTGCCTTTGGGGGAGGGCTTCGCCAGTCGCCCGTTCCACGCGAGAGAGAGTGTGTTTTTCCTCCTGCTCCCCCCTCTCGTCTCCCCTCCGTATCGCATTTCGAGTTCTTAATTTTTCTTCTATTTCGCGAGCCACCGATTTCGCCGGAAATACACGTGCCGCATAATTACGGCGCTGTTTGCGCCGCATGTTTTTTCCTCCTCTTTGCGCGCCGCTCGGAGCCGATATTTATCCCGGGATATTTTAGTAAACAGTCGGTCGCTGTCCTCCTCCTTTATTCTGCTCGCGATTCGCATCATCGTCGCCGTTGTCGTCGTCGTCGTCGTCGTCGTCGTCGCCGTCGTCGTCGCCATCAGCATCGTCGTCGTCGTCGACGACGGCTACTCTCTTTCCCGCACCGTTTCGCTTTCCCGTTCTTTCCGTCTCTCTCTCTCTCTCTTCTTGCCCACCCGCTACCCTCTTGCTCTCTCTCTCTCTCTCTCTCTCTCTCTCTCTTCGACTGAACCTCACCCTCTCCCCGTTTCCCGCTTTTGACGCGCGACTCGTACAATAAGAGAAGCCAGAGGAGGCTCGGCACGGGCCATTAAAAACTTGCAATTAGCATTTAAAATATAAACCTTCGCAGCGGTAAGGGACAAAGTGCGATGTCTAATGAAAGCGAGGCGGCCACGGCGCGGCGGGGGCGGGGGGTGGTCTTTTGGATTGGTTAAATGCCTTTCAGCCGCGGCGCAGAGAACCCGCGCGGTTTAAATGGAGCTCACCCCTGATTGGCCACCCGCTCGCCGCTGCACCTGCAACCTAGACTTGGCGTAATTTCGCTTCTTCGCGTTCCTCTTCCACCTTCGACCAACCGAGCCATTCATCCATTGAGCAAACGGGGCCGAGAGGAGATGGCGAGGGTGCTAGGGGGGCGGGGGAGGTACCGGGGGTCAGAAGGATTTTGCACTTAGTGCGAATTTATCTCGAAGCCGCGTTGCCTTCTAGCTAGAGCTCGGTTTTATCCCGCCTCCCCCTCGTTTACCTCTTTTCATTCTTTTTCCCACCGCCATCCATCTCCGCCCTCGACGTCGATCCTTGCTAAACAAAAGGCCACCGGCCATGCTTCAGGATCCCGAGTATCGGATGCGCGGCGGTTCATCCTCCACCTCCCTCTCGCAGCCGGCGTACCTTGCATTTTCTGCCGGGCCGCAGCTCAAAACCAAAAGGTCGGGCTTTCTTTTTCTTCCCGCTGCTCTCCTTTCCTCTTTTGCCTTCCTCCTCCTCCTCCTCCTCCTCCCCCCCTCCCTCCCTCGCAACCATCCCCCTTTTTTCTCTCTCCCGAACCCCCGGGGCTCGCGTCCGTTACGGATGGATAAACGGCCGCGCGATTCGCGATTCCGCGTACATTACTCTGAATACGGCCGGCGCAACGAAGCGCGCGTCGCTTGCCGAGAGAGAGAGAGAGAGAGAGAGAGAGAGAGAGAGAGAGAGAGAGAGAGAGAGAGAGTAAGAGAGGGAAAGGGTAGAGGGAGAAATAAGATCTCGCGAATCGCGGGAATTTAATCCGTGGGCAATCCGTGGCTCGTGGCTCAATTAGGAATCTTTCTAAATATCCGCTCGGCATCCAATTCCCATCGCGGCGCGACGACGCGAAATTACCGATACCGACGGAAGAAGGTGGAAGGAGAAGAAGGAGAGGGAAAAGAGGAGCACGAGCTTCATCCGAAGCAGCGAAGGAAAGAAAGACACTCTACTCGCGCGAGTGTCTCGAGCGGGAGAAAGAGAGAGAGAGAAAAAAAGAGAAATAGAGAGAGAGAGAGAGAGAGAGAGAGAGAGAAAGAGAAAGACGGTAAGAAAGGAACGGGTAGAAGAGAACGCGTTAATAATTTGCACTCGGACGAGTCTATTGTCCTGCGGCGGGCGCACGCGACCGCTCCAATTATGGCACTCCGCCTTGTCGAGGCTTCAACCGAGCTGCTCCACTCGCATCCCCCTCGAGCCCGGGTACTCCACCACCGCGTCCGCCACCCTCGCTTCTAACTCTCTCTCTCTCTCTCTCTCTCTTTCTCTCTCTCTCTCTCTCTCTCTCTCTCTCTCTCTCTCTCTCTCTCTCTCTCTCTCTCTCTCCCCCTCCTCCCCCTCCCCATCGTGGCTGCCCCCACAGATCTTCCCCGTGTCCTCTCCACCCCCCGCCAGCCGTCTTCTCGCTCGCTTGCTCATTTCTCCGTGGATAGTACGCTGCCGCCTTTTCAGCCCGAGAATTTTAATTACAATCGTAATTATTACTCACGAAAAAGTTTCTCCCGGCGTCTAACGAACGAGAGGCGACAGAGAGGCAGAGAGACAGAGGAAAGAGGGGGAGGGGAAGGAAAGGTCAGCGCGATGACCGAGATTCTTCACACAGCTTTACGCGTTACGCTGCGAAATCCCGCGAGCTGGACGAGCGACAGTGAATTCGGCGGAAAATGCGCCGTCCGTAATTAGTGCCGCGTAACCGCGGTCGAGATTTTGATTCTACTTTCGAGCTGAGCGTTCTACTTGACGCTAATTCCGGTAATGCCGAATCAATCCGTTTTGGCGGTATTTAACCCGTGGTTTGGCCCGAGAAAAAGAGAGAGAGAGAGAGAGAGACCTTCTTTCGAGAATCCACGAGCGGCAAACTGTGCGTTTTGTGCCGCCATTTAAGTACGTCGAGAGTAGGACTTCAGCTTCCGTATAAACTAAATCTCCACAGCCGAGTCGAAAAATTCGAGTCCCACTCTCTCAAGCTCGACATTCCATTCAACAGTAATTTAATACTCCGCAGCAACTTGTTTAGACTCTATTTAACCCACAGTTTTGCCGGGAAGTTCTCTTTCGCGATCCCGCGAGTGGCAAATTGTGCGTTTTCTGCCGTTTAAGCGCCTCCCCCCCTTTCTCCGAGAGGAGGGGCCTCCTGCTTTTTTTCTGTACCAGTGAGAGATTCTCGTTGGTCCTCCAGAGTCATAGACGTCGGATAATACTCCGGCGAAGAAGATGCGGCCGAAATTTCGACCCGGCTGGTCGTCTCCATGAGAGAGCCCCGCTTGGAATATCTGCAGCGTTTTCCATCCCCCCCTCCCCCTCGACCTGCCGCCGCCTCTGTTCGAGTTGTTAACGATCTAATATGAACATATATAGATATACTCGCGCGCGCAAGCGTCTCGCTCGCTCGCTGCAGCCGCGGCGTCGTCGTCGTCGTCGTCTACCTTTTTCCCTTGGTGCTTTCTGAAACCTCATTACCGGGAGCGACGATGGCGGAAATGGGAAACTCCGGCTGCGTCGGAATCGAGGTGTCGCGGCGGTCTCCGGGAAGCGCGCGCGAGCGCGCGAGGCTTCTGTGAAAAGACTGACGCGCGCGCGGTCCGTGCGCCGTGGATGATGAAGTGCCCCGCTACTTCTGGCTCGCGGATTTGTTTGTTGTTTCTTTCTGCTTCGGCCGCGGAGAAATGCGCGCGCGTGCTCTCGCGGAGACGGCGGCCGAGAAGCGGAAGTTTTTCAGCGCTCGCAGTCTTGCGGAATCGCGCATGGATTGCACTTGGCGCCGCTGGCCACGCCACGTGTTTCTCTTCGAGTCGCGGAGATTTGACAGTCTACCCGACTAGAAATGTATCCCGTGGTCCTGCTCAGGTTAACCTCATTTGGACACCCAGGTTCCGATAAGGCAATATGTAGGCAGTCTGAAAAGTTCTCGACCTGACACATACGTGGCATTAGAAACTGTTAAACTATATAATTGTATTGAAAAGTGACATCCCTGATATAAACCCATGTAACATTTTATTCGATCTGTCAAATCGTTCGAGTAGTAGCACCAGTTGAGAAAGCTTTGTGCAAGATGGGTGCCGCGCATTTGCTAACAATTGATAAAAAACGCGAAATTCGAATGCGTATTTCTCTCAAGCGTGTTTGGATCGTTTTAAGCGAAATAAAATGGATTTCAAGCGTCGTTTCATAACTGTTGATGAAACTTGGATCCGCCACTATATACACCAGAGCGAAAAGAACCTTCCGGAATCATACTTTAATGATGGTATTGAATTGTTGGAAAAACGTTGGAATAAATATATTGAAGTTTCAGGAGATTATATTGAAAAATAAAACATATTTCACGGCAAAAAAAATTTTCTTTCATTGTTAGGCCGAGAACTTTTCAGACTGACCTCGTACTAATCGGGTCCTAGTAAGTCATGTAACGCTGCGTGAATATCAGGACCTTAGTAAGGATTCATAGTCAGATCCTTATTGAGTTACCTTATGGAATCCTTATTACGTTTTTTTTTCTTTCAAAATGATTACTCGCCACGACTATATTGGATGATGACATTAGAAATAAGAAATGACACGCTGAGAATTCTCCCATGTCATTTCCAAATAAAAAGATATTTGCATGAAAGAATATTTTAGATCACTTGAGCATATTTGTAGAATGTTTCGGAAAAGAAACATAAAATGAATATCATAAGAGCATTTTAAGACAAATATATTCAAGTGATCCGCAGTGTTTTTTTCAATGCAAACATCTTTATATTTGGAAATGACACCCAAAAATTGTTTTATTAAAACTTAATAATGCAAATCATATTAGGTAGAATGAATAAGATCCCGACAAGGACCTGATCAACTGAACCATATTATATCATACACTAGGTTGGTACATTAAGATCCTAATGTGAACCCAATCATTATAACCTTGTAAAGGTTACTCATTTGCCGTTAGGATATTATAAGGACTGACTTAGGATTACCTTTCATTCACCCCATCAAGCCTTTATCAATGTTAGGTGAACCTGATCAAAATTTCTAGTCGAGTACATATTCTCACCCCGCTTTCGATCTTGAGTTTGACGCCCCATTTCAACCGTATCGAAGCTAAAAGCCCTCTGACGAAGTCGCAAGTGCCAGATTGTGCGTCTTCCGCCGAGGAGGACCTTCCGTGTTTCTCCGTCGACCTTGTCGAATCCACAAACGTCTGAGAGGTCTGAGAATGTCTGAGGTCGAAATAGGGTCCCTCCTCCTTGACGCGATTAGACGCGATTAGACGCGATAACCGGAGCTCACGAGACAAGCCTCTGCTCGACGAGCCAAGCGTTCCGATATAATTAGCGGAGCAAGAAAGAAAATTCCCCCATCGGATACGGGCCGCGCCGCGGAGACTCACCGTGGACAAGTGTTGCGACCTTGAATTAGCCGACGCTGTCGGTCGATGCTCGCAATCACGTCGAAGCGTCGAGATTCGACGCGGACACCGTCGGCGACGGCCGAGAGCGCTTTTATTCGGCGCGTCGTTCCGCGGGATCGTTCGCGGCGATCCCGCGTGACGTGTGGAATTCCCGGCTAGGTAGACGAGGCGGCGTTAATCGGGTCGTGATGGCAACGCCTTGGCCGAGACCTTCGTGAGCGAAGCGGCGGCGGCGGCTCGCCGGCGCGGCGCGTCACGGCTCGGTAATAATCACGGCGGTGGGTGCGCGCCGCCGCGCCGAGCGGCTTTGCGAGGTAATTGAGAAACGCTCTCGTGTTCGAACACGACTTGGCTACCGTTGGCAGGGCTCCGCCGCGCTAATAGGACGGTTGGCACGCACGCGATTCATTCATAAAACGCTCCGCCGTGCAGCGGTAGGCGCGCGGCGGCTCCTCGGCATCGCCGGCCGGCCGGCCGGCCGATCGAGCGGAACCCGCCGAGCGGACGACGCTCGTCCCAGCCGATTCGACATGATTAGCGACGGTCTAGCGAGATCGAGGAGAAAAAAGGCCGCTCGCGCGACCGCGCTGGGACTTTGTCGGTGCTCGCTGGACAATCGGCTTACTGTCTTGCAGCAATTAGGCCAGCTGCTTGATCACTCGCCCCGGTCGTCTGGATTCGCGAGGGCCGTCGGCAGCGGGGAGATGCGCGGTCGCGAAATCGCCGCGGAGGACGTTGAGGGATGTATTTACAGCGAAGAAGAGCGACGCTCGCAGTGGCGACTCGCTGGCTACCGCGCGCCACGGACACTTTGCCTCCGATCTCGAACAGTCGACAAATTACCGTAAAATCCACGCGACACGCAACTCGCTTTCTCGAGTTGCCTTCCCCCGCGAGATTCCGTCACGTTCGTTTCGCGAGAACTCGGGAGGGTTGGAGAGCGAGGGGAGAGCGCTCGGTATATTCGAGGTCGAGTTCGAGTGCCATTTTTTCGGCTGGTTTCTGCCGATCGACGTTTGCTGCGGCAACGACTCGCACTTTTCTCGCACTTTTCTCGCATTTTCTCGCTTCTGACGCCGCGCATCAACATGGCCGCGGCGAGCATCCAGGAGCCTCAATTTAAGTGACATTAGCTGAGCGATTGAGTCTCGGATTTTAAATCAGCACGGGAAATATACCTTCGGATATCCGACAAGATAAGCAACTGATCCTCTCGGTGTTGAGCCATAGAGGGAACTTTGGCACGTCATTAACAAATTTATCATAGCAGCTAATGATTAATTACTGTGTGCGTCAATCTTGGGTAGAGTCGACGAGCTGCTGACGCACCTGCAACTGCAACTCGCGAATTCGCTTCTCAAATTTCCGCCGTTTCGAGCTACGAGCAGGTAAATCTTAGACCCGCACCAAAGCAACTGGTCTATTTTTCGCCCGTGTGTGGTCCGACGTAGATCGCTATACTCGCCGAGATAAGTAGTAGAGAATTGCGCCCGGCGGTAATGGTCAACGAGACAGTCCGAGTTATCATTCGTTATCGACGTACGCGGAACGGGGCGGCGAGTCTCCTTATCGGGCTGCCTAATGAAACCCAACACGCACTATGAAATGACAGCTCGCGGACTAAAGGTCGAAACTCACCGCTATAATCGAGCCCCGCGAGACGCACAGATGAACCATCATCTCCCCCCTCTCCTTTTCGAGGAGCTCCTTAAATCGCACCGACGAGAGATAACCCGATGACTCCGCGACCGTTAGCGTCACGGTGATCGCCGTGCGCTCGTCATTCACGGTGAGCCGCGGGCTCCGAGTGGGAGAAGAGAGAGAGTGAGAGAGAGAGAGAGAGAGAGAGAGAAAGAGAGTGAGTGAGTGAGTGAGTGAGAGAGAGGTCAGGCCGGGTCGTCGCCGCGGCGCGAGATAGAAGAACAGGACGCGCGAGGACGTAGCGGAGGATGGTGCGCGGCACTTGGAGGACGCGAAGAGAACGAGCGATCGAGCGATCGAGAGACGGAGAGAGAGAGAGAGAGAGAGGGGGGGAGGGAGAAAGGGAGAGCGCCGCGTGTATCCTACTAAATGGTACACGAGCGCTTCATATAAGTGACGTGCTAACGAAGTGTGTAACAGGCGGTAAATAAGGAACCCGTAATTACGGCGCGGGGAGCAGGGGGGGCCCACCCACGAGTCCCAGCGGCGGCGTGTGTCCTACCCATCGGGCGGTTGGTATCGTGCGAGGGTCCCTCGGCGACCCGGTGATGGTGGCGGAGGTGAAGAAGGGCGGGCAGGCTATCTCCTTGCCTGAAGAGAGAGAGAGAGAGAGAGAGAGAGAGAGAGAGAGACCAGCGGGGCTCGCCCGAGGACGAACATCTAGGTCAGCTTGGACGCGCGGGCGCGAGAAAGAGCGGGCGACTGGTTATCAAGCGACGAGGACGACGAGGCGAAGACGACGGACACGTCGGCGCGACGCGTCGTTCTTGCGCGTCTTGTTGCGTCCCTCTCAGCGGCGCGGATTAATGGGCGTTTAATAATGCGTTGGACGTCGGGAGTTACGCACTCGAAAGAAGAGGGGCTTCCTCCCCCTTCTCCTCCGTCCCCGGCAGGTCTTGTCTTTTTAGCGATCGCGGTGGTACCGCGTAGGAATATTCGCGTTCCCGAAGACGCTGCTCTCGGTCGTCAGCCGCCGACGGCGATCCGCGAGATCGCCCTCTTCCGGAAGAGTACGTGAGGAGACGAAGAGGGGGAGGGGGAGGACTTTGGAATCGCGGTGGTGGTTTTTATCGTGTCCGATTCCGTGCGAGGTGAAGCTCGCTACGAGGAGGCGGCGAAACGGTTGATGGCCGCGATTAAACGCCGCGCGGCTTCGGCGGGGCGTCGGGGAAATTTACGGCGAAAGGAGCAGCCCGAGAGAGAGAGAGAGAGAGAGAGAGAGAGCGAGGGAGAGCAGCCACGTGTTATCGCACGGCCTCGCTCCTGCGTCTGCGAAGCGCGAGGCGCGCCGGACGTTTGTTGTGTTGCTCGTGACCACCGCGAGGCAAGAAGCTCGGCAGTCGCGTGAGACCAGGTCGGCGGGGACGGGAGTGGAGAGAGGAATTTTATGACTTCCCCGGCGGGTCCGTCGATCGGACTGGTCGCTGGAAAAACCGCGAGCGTGTTGCCTCGACTGTCCGCTCGCGACGAAAGGAGGAGAGACCGCGGCCGGTTATTCGGGGCATCGCGATTCCCCGCGATAGCGACGCCGGCGAGTGACCGCGAGAGGACGTCTTACGTGCAAAGCGACGACGTACGACGCGTTAGGTAGGCAGGCAGACGGCTGACGGCGCGCGGGCGTCACTTCGTCCTTGTGCTGAGCTGCGACGGCTGGCTGAAATTGCGGCGCGGCGCCGCGCCGCGCCGCGTCGCGGAACACCAGACACCGCTCATTAGCTCATTATCTTGCTAGTGGCACGTCTGCCGCTTCACTGCCGTTAACGCTAATATTATCAAGTACCGCGCACTCGTAGATCCAAGGAACTGCCTCGCTCTCTTTACTCATTCGACTGGCTCTCGCGATGCGTGTGCATATTGTTAGCTATAACGAAAAAGCTTCGCGCCGCTTTGATCAACAGAGGTAAATAATAAGTTTCCGTAACAAAATTAATCCCCCCCCCCCCGTCGTGTTGTACACCGGTAAATGCTCTGTCGAATAACCTCTCGCTCGAGCATAAGCACATTTTTAATTGATAGAGTGCGCGTGTGCGGTTTGACGATGACAAAACCTGGAAACAGCACGAGCCTTCTTGGTTACTACGTAAAAAATATAAAAAAGTTATTACACATGGAGGGGTGCAAAATTTCGTGTGTATTTATATACACATGATCTTGCGAGGATTATAATTTTTCTTTTAACAATTTTCTTTCATAATTTTTCGTTTCCTGCAATTATTTTACCAACACGGTGGCCGGTCGAACGAACATAAAGAACGAGGAGGCATCGGGTTGGGTCAGCATTCAAGGATGCTCCAAATTAATTGATTTTAATACGTTTCTTCCTTCCACAAAAGTCTCCGATTCGCACGTTCCATTTTCTGAGAAGGAGCGTACGGCGACGTGTACGGCCCGCGATAGACGCGCAGGTGGCGCGTGTTTCATCCGGCCTTCTTCTCCTTCTTCCTCGATATCGCGCTTCGACGACAAAGTTCGCGATTCAGACAGTCTCCCGCGAACTAACGCAGCGTAACGTCGGGCTCGACGAGCGACACGCGACAGATTTACCCGAGGAAATCTCACGGGCCTCTCTCGCTGGCTTGGGCGAGGATACGGTGGCGCACCGCGTGCGCCGACGCGCTCGCTCGCTCGCTCGCTCGTGTTCCCCTTGAAGACGCGAACTTCGAGACGCTGCGTATTCCCGTATGACGCGCGATCCCTCGCGAATAAAGCGGAAACTAAAGTGGAACGTGCGCGCGAAAGAACGCAGGAAGACGGGGTTTCATGCCCGGGTGGGTCTCCGCCAGCGTCCATTAAACTTCAACCTGAGTTTAAGTCTTTGTCTGGATAGAGCTTGGATTAGCGCAGATTAAGGTTTAATCGTCGTTCGTACATGGGACAAAGCCTCGCTCGAGTCTACGTGAGAATGAGCGAAGTAAACGCGCTAGGTAAGATATTTCGGATTAACTTTCCCGAAAAAATCTCACCCACGCGTTCAGCTGCTACAAACTGAATGTCCGAAGTATATTCAAATAACAACTTGCCGTTATTCACATTACACCACTTTCCCAGATTTATCTACACGGAAAGATACGCTTGAACGAAAGAATTTTCTGCCGAATTATCGTCTGTTTTCATTAAATTAATTTTATTAAAAATAAAATTAATTTCAATTAGAAATAAAATTAATTTTATCAAAACTAAAATTAATTTTAATTAATTAACTTTTTATTAAACTAAGTTATCGCGATTTGTGATTGAACCTGAACTGAAAAGATCTTTCCGACAAAAAGATCTGGCTGACCAAGACAAAGAAATGTAATCAGCGATATATAATAATGACATTCAAACTTCCGGCAGCCTCCTATTCGCTACTTCGAGCGAAAGCTGCGCGCGCATCGTCTTGGGCCCCCCGGCTTGGGCGCTCCAAATTCTCTGCGGCTCGTGTCCCTCGCGAGCGACCTCGCAGCCGAGGTCCGCGTCCGGCGGACGTGCTGCCGAGAGTCCGAGTTCATCGTAATGAAACTGACGCCGTGCTTAAAACGCCCATAAAACCGAACGAGCGCGTCGGCTCGCGCTCCGCGGCAGACGGCGAGCCAGACGAGACGACACTGTAAATCGGTTTTATAGACTCTCCCCCCCCCCCGCCCCTCCTTTTTTCGCCCGTCGTCTCTTTCTCGTCCGAGTCAATCCGCGAATCAAGTTTTTCGACCGGTGCTTTATGGCGCGCCGTTGACGACGGCGCCGTAATCGGATTACTCTGGTACCAAGTGTGCCACACAGCGTCTTCGCGACTACTCACGTCTCGGCCCCTCCGGGATGCGTGTTGAACGCCGCAATCGCATCAACGCCGCAGCGCGAACTTACCTGAAACGAAAGAAAAGCAAAGGATTAATGATCATATCGAGGGGGGCAGGTGGACGGTGAAAAGTTGCCTCGCGTGCGGAAACGCGTGCGGCTTCGCCAAGACCGGGACGCTCCTCGGCGACCCGCAGTCGCGGCGGGTTTCTCACGAGGGCAATATTGTTTAAATCAACGCACATTGTTCTCTCACATTACTCGAGCGTTGCTCTCGACGATAATCTTGCGGCTGGCTCGGTGAGCCTCGCAAACTTGCAGAAAAGAACGTTCGCGACTGGTCTCTGCGACGATCCAGCGAGTGTCTAACGCGTTATCTCACACCTTATCGTCGAGATTCTTGGGCAGCGAGAGTTCCCCTCTCCGCGGGGGCCCTCGCCCTCGCCTTCACCGATAGCGACGGGCGGCTTATCATTTCGCCGGGATATTTGTTTCTCTGGCTTGAAGCCCTCCCCTCCCGCCCCGAATTGAAACGTCCGAGCGCGCCGTACGGGTACCATCACGACCCTCTCCCGGCTCAGGCATGAGTCGATTGAAAAGGGTAACAATGAGCGGTGTTTGCCCACGAGGAAGGGCAGGAGAGATAGAGCGAGAGAAAGAGAAAAGAGAGAGAGAGAGAGAAAGGGAGCAACGCGGCTCTCTGCGTGCCTCGGCTTACGTAACGCGGGCCGAAGGAAAGGGTCCTAACTATTTGCTCGGCTGCAGTGCTATCTGTTTCGATTCGTGTTTGCAGTTCCCATGTTGACAGGCGCGCTATGCTTCGGCCTCAGCATGACGGATCGTTTATATGTTTGCCCGGCGTTTGCGCGATCGCGAGCGCTTGTGTGCAAGCGCGAGCGCGCGCCTACAAAGTAACGCGTAAACCAAAGTTAATTTATTGTAATTTATTTAAACGTTAATTTAACAAATAGCCGAGACAGAGAGAGAGAGGGAGAGAGAGAGAGAGAGAGAGAGAGAAAGGGAGAGAGGACCTCGGCTCCGGGGAGCCATCTCTCTCCCTCTCCTCCCCCGCGCAGTCAAGAGCGCCAACCACTTTATCTCCCGACTTACTCGGACAGATCGTTCTCTCCTCGATGAAAAGTATATGTGTGTGTGTGTGTGTGTTACACCGAAATCACAGCTGTGCTCAGCGCTTACTTTCTCGTCGGAGCCTGTAAAGAGATACAAGCGCGAAACAGCCTCAATCAGAGATATCTCCCTCCCCTCCCCCCTTCTCTCTCTCTCTCTCTCTCTCTGTCTGCCGAACGCGCAGCGTGTCAATATTTTTCGGTATCGGTGTCGATATCGAGTATCCGCGTGTATCGATATATCCAGCGCGGTACAACCCTCCCCGGCAGCGCGCACAGCTGATAACGACGATGGCCAGGCGATGGCGATTGAGCGATCCTCGGCTGTCGCACTCTCTCTCTCTCTCTCTCTCTCTCTCTCCCCCGGTCTATTCGTTTCGCTCTCTCTCGCTATGTGTACCTTGGCATAACAGCCGATGATAACCGGGCGCGACGATATTGGGAGCCGCGCGCGCGGCTTGCAGCTATACACGGGCGGCCTATTACACGCCGTATTACCACTGTCAACATACGCGCACGCATAATAACGGTTATTAGATACGCCGGGGCCGGTTGCGCGCGACGGGATTTACCCTTCGCATTACTGCCGGCACCGCGTCCGCACAATCCCGTCCACGCGAGTGTGTTCCCGCGAGTGCTCGCCGCCGGACACGCGGATGTTTGCCGTCATGGGGGTTGCGTTTTGCCGTTGCCGGACCGTCGCCACCGCCGCCGTCGGCAATCCATCGCGGTGACGGCGGCGGCGGCGGCCGCACCGATGAGAGAGAGAGAGAGAGAGAGAGAGAGAGAGGAGGTCGCCCGGAGATTCCGATAAGCGCGCTTCGCCTCTCTTTTTCGCCTCTCTGGAACGCCGCGCGCGGACTTGAACTTTTCTCTCGCCCCCCCCCCCGCCCCTCTTGTGTCTTGGTCTTTCTCCTTCTCCCTTGGAGAGTAGTACTTAGATAGATGGATAGATAGAGAGACGGGCAGGAGGGCGGGGAGGAGAGGGGGGATTGTGGGAAAGATAAATAATGCAAGCTAGTTATGCAGACAGCGTGAGTTCTCTTTCACTCGAGGCGCGCCGGAGGAAGTAATGACCTCTGAGAGAGGCGCGAGAGTTGCGTTGACATTGTTCGAACGATTTCTCAATGAGACAAAACACCCCTTGCCCCCTTCATCGATAGCGAGCGAGCGGTGGATTCGCGAGGACGGAGGATCATCTCTTCTGCTTGCGTGCTCGTCGTGTCGTCGCGAAGCGAAGTTTCAATAAGCGCGCGGGCAAGAGAGAGAGAGAGAGAGAGAGAGAGGGGGGGGGAGAGAGTGCGGTTCCGGCGGTAAGGCGATTCATGAATCACTGTCGTGAAACAGGTGTTTATGATCGATACAGCCATCGCCGGCGAGCGACATATTGCGCCGCGATGGTAAATCGTGAGCGGCCGCGGCGTTTACGGTTTCGACAGTTTAATGGATACCTCGGTGCACGTGACGACAGATGACTGTCTCGAGGGCAGTCAGTCGGCCGGAACCTGTACTTTTCGCGATGTAACAAGCGTGTGTACTCGTCTCTCTTTCCCTCCTTGGTCGCCTCCTCCTCGCTTGGTTTGTCGGTCGCGCGGACGAAAACAGCAGGAAACCCGCGAAAGGCGGATAGTCGTAATAATGCGAGACGCGCGGCTGCCTTTTTTGCCGTGGAAGCAAAAGCCGAAGGAACCGGTTCCTACCCTGTGTGCGCGAGAATCGCCCCCCTCCCCCGCCACTCACCCCTCTCTTCCAGGCTGTGCGCCGGTCGCGGCGGATGATTGTTGTACGAAAACTGCAATTAGTTCCCTTATTGCGAGCACACTTTCTCACGGTAATGTTCCCTCGCCTCGTCGCGGGCTATTCAGCTCGGCACAAAACGAATTTTGGGACAAAGAGCGTTAAACAATGGGCACGAGTGAAAGGTCATGATGTGTATTTCGTTGAAGACGGCGAC
This sequence comes from Harpegnathos saltator, assembly GCF_003227715.2. Classification (NCBI taxonomy): domain Eukaryota; kingdom Metazoa; phylum Arthropoda; class Insecta; order Hymenoptera; family Formicidae; genus Harpegnathos; species Harpegnathos saltator. The sequence goes on along the minus strand of NW_020230161.1, from coordinate 309,972 downwards.
GACGACGGCGACGGCGACGGCGAAGAAGAGTACGCTTTTTTACAGCGACGGGAGGATGATGCGAAGGGGGAGGGGGAGGGGGAGGTGGTGTGCGTGCGCAAACACACATTTGCAGGAGCGAGCGGAAGCGCACTTCCGAAATATGTGCGCGAGGACGCACATGGTGCCCCATAAAATACCGCCGTTTCGTCCGAAGCTTCCTTTCCCTCCCCCTTTCATTTTCCCGTGAATATTTTTGTCGACTCGGGAAGAGAGAGAGAGAGAGAGAGAGAGATAGAGAGAGAAAGAAACAGGGAAAGAGACAGGGTCGATCTCTCCTTAATGAAAACGTCGAGTTGTCGACGAGCGCGAGCACCGTTTAAGCACATTTCGTCAACCGAGGGTCCCGCAGTCGATGATGTGTGCGAACCCTCCGGCCCCCCTCTCGCGCTCTTTCTCTCTCTCTCTCTCTCTCTCGTGCCCGTTTCACCCCCTCGTCGCGCTCAGTATGTCGCAGTAGCCGTGGCAAACAAAGCCGAGGACATCATATGCAGGTAGGATTATAGCCGAGGACCCCTTTTTTCGGTTTAGAGGGATGAGCGAGAGCCACCCTCCGATGTCCCGATCAAGTCCGCCGTTCACGTAGCTCATCCCGGAGACAATCCGCCCCTCCCCCCGCGCCCTCAAGGGCAGGGACTCGGTTTCGGACTCGCATCCCGTGCGAGCGCTGGCTGCGGGACGCGCGGATGTTAAATGCACAAATGTGTAACTGCATTGTCAAATGGAAAAATCCCCCCCGGGACGTCGATGGCACAATAATGGGACAGATTATAATCTCGTCTACCCCCCGGGGGTCCGACCGCTCCCCCTGGCCGTCGCCACCCTTCCTTCGACCTACACGCTTCTCTCTTTCTCTCTCTCGCTCTCTTTCTTCTCGCTCTCTCGTCCTACCTCTCTCCGTAACGCCACGTCGTTCGTATATGCCCCCGCGCCTCACCTTGCTCTCACCCCATCTTGTGTACACGCAGGGTACACGCGTGCGGTGTATCTTGTCCGACTATTGACTACCCCGTCGTCATCGTAGTCGCAGTAGTCGTCTCGTCGTCGTAGTCACCGTCGTCGTGTGCCACCCCCTGTCCCGCTGCTCGCCAGCGTGTGTCGTGCCCCTTGCACGACACGCCATAGCCTAATTAAGTGGGCATAATGGATCCGACAGTTGTGCGTATTGTCCGCCGACGTAAAGTATCCCAGACTCGGCCCCCCCCTCCCCCCTTCCGCATACAGCCCGCTGTCCTGTGTAGCGGAGGCTCTCGAGAGAGCTTATTTCGGGCTTTCTCTCTATCTCTCCCCTGCCCTCCCCTGCTCTCGCAAGGGCCGCGCGAGAGCGGAGTCTGGTTGTCACCGGAACAGAGATGGAGAGAAAGAGAATGTGAGAGAGAAAGAGAGAAAGAGAGAGAGAGAGAGAGAGAGAGAAAGCTGAGATAAATGCCGAGACGTCGATAACGGCTCTTGACTCCGTCGAGATAGCGATCGAGCCCCGTCCGATCGCGCACGATTGTGTCTCGCGTTTTTCGCTTTTTTCTCCCCCCTCCCCGCTTCCATGCGTTGAGCGGGAAAAGGTCGTGGGAGAGCGGCGGGAAAAAGAATAAATCGCCGCGCGGCTCGCGCGCGCGCGCGTGTTGTGTTACCTCATCGTCGTAAATAGATACGCTCGATATTGCGGCACGCGAGGACCGCGTTCGCTTCGCGTCGCATCGACGTTAACCACGTCGTCCTGCACGCTGATTTACGCTCGCGCGCGCCTGCGAGAGGATGCGATGAAGCGCGCGCGCTCACTCGCGCGTCCGACACGTCTCTCTAGATAAGCCCGGCGCGATACGCGGCCGCGTCTCGTTGTAACAGGTACTAACAACTTGTTTGCACGAAGTAAGCGGATCTCGGCAACAGCTGTCAAGCGGCACCACCGCCGGCGCGCGCGTACGTGCACGCGTTTCTTCGGCATTCCGCGCTTATCAGATAGCCGAAGCGGCGATCAATCTCTATCCGCGTGTCGAGAGCCGCGCACGAAGCCGAGAGTCACGGCAGGGTGCGGCGGGGGGAGGAAGGCGGCGGGAGAGGGAGAGGGAGGGAGAGAGAGAGAGAGAGAGAGAGAGCCGGATCGTATCAATTTACACGACTCTATCTCTCGCTCGGCGGGTGCGAGCAGAAGGAGCGCAATTCGCGCTCATAATGCGTATCTGTCGCTACCTTTAAACCGGTCGTTCGACTCATTAACGGGATATCCGCGTCCATCACGTCGACCAGCGCCGGCGGAGTCTTCACGTCGGCGTCTTCAGCGTCGTGCGACGTCCTCGACAAGGCGATCTAGCGTATCTCTTGTAACGTTGACGCGCGTGCTGCCAACATCGCGGACGTTGCTCCCTCCGCCGTGAGAAAGAAAGAGACAGACAGACAGACAGACAGACAGACAGACAGACAGACAGACAGAGAGAGAGAGAGAGAGAGAGCCCGGCATTTTTCGCGACGCATCGTGCAAGGCTTGCGCGTTTGTTTGGGATTTATGAGCAGCATGGACGCGTTGCTGCAGGTGGAGAGTAACCAAGAGACGCGTTGGAAACACCGACGACGCGGCGAGTGTAAAACGGAGGATCGAGAGAGAGAGAGAGAGAGAGAGGGGGGGAAGGGGAGGGTGATGGGAGAGGGAGCGGATGGGAGTCGAGGGAGGAAAGGAAATGGCGCCGGCGATGGTAGAGTAGCGCGCGGGTGGTGGCGGAGCGACGAGAGGGGTAGGTAGGGTTTCCAGCTCGACGGAGCCAATTCAGACCCGGAATTTATCCTATCAATTTCCGCTCGGTGGAGTGGCAAAGAGCTCGGCGGCGGCGGCGGCGGCGGCGACGGCGGCGGTGCGGCGGCTCTCCGCTCGCCGTTCGCTATATTAACGCCGCGGCGGAACGCGGCCGCTTCTGGAGCGACGCGGAAGCGACGCACCCTCCGCCTTTTCGGAAACGCCGGCGACGACGCATCTTCTTTTTCTTTCTCTTCTTCTCGCGCGGCAGCACCCTGGAAAGTTAGGTCGTCGCCGAAGCTGCAACTTTGTCAGCGACCGACGAGATCTCGCTCTTCCGTCCCTCGCGGGGCGCAAAGTGCGCCCCAGCTCGCGATTCCTTTCGATCGAGGGGCGGCGGCGAGAGGGAATTAACGTGACTCTCGGTGAACGAACGAAACGCGTCCTGACCCGAGGAAGAATCGAATTCCCGGCTCTCGTGAGCCAGATTCGATGAGCTTCGAGAAGCAGGAATTCCGTCGCCCTGGACCAAGCCAATCGTGCGATTCGTTCGTTCGTTCGTTCGTTCGTGCGGCCAATCTTCCTCCTCCGCGAGCGGCTGCAGCCGACGCGAATTGCGAGAGCCGGGTAAAGAGACGCGCTTGGCTGGGAAACTTTTGCAAGTTCGCCCGGCGGTAACGACTGTATTTCCAGTCTCTGATTTCTCACTCGGCGTGAGCGCGAGTATTAAGCACCTCTCTCCCTTCCTCCCTCTCTCCTGCCGATGTAGCTCTATTTCCGGAACGTGCTATCTTATCGCTTATCGTTTCGGCCGTTGTAACGCGCGGCTCGTATTCGGCGGCCGGCTTTATCGAGAGGTTGCGTATTTGTCCGATACGGATTTTCCAGGCGAACGCACTGTCGTTATCCTGTCGTGTCCTTCACAGAGCCGCGTCACGAAACGTGGCGATTGCACGCTTCCGGCTCCGCCGATGTCGCGTTAGGCGCGCTCGTCCCGACAATGGTTGCGAATATTTGGACAGCGGCCACACTGAGAGAAAAGTATACGATATTTGGAACTATAATGATATAGTAACTAAATTATAGTCCGAAATATCAGATTTATGGTAGGTATTGTCATAATATCGGTAATGATTACGATATAGGCATAGTATAACCAACCATATATTTTTACCAAGAATTATAGTAAGTTGAACTAAAATTATTGTATGCATACAAATATAAAATGGTAGGTAAAATAACTCTTTTATATAGTCAATATCACCAGCTAAATATCTGCTAAATGATGATAGATGTAACTATATGAATATTAAATCTCACTATATTTGTGAATGAGAAATTACCATCATGTATGTGGTAAAAGTAACTGAACAATTATTTAAGACAATCATTGACTATATATTTGTGTGTATGGTTGTGTTCTACTATATTTTGCAGGCTCCACGAACTATAAAAATATGGTTGACGCCAAAATGAACTATAAAATATAGTGAGATTATAGTTAATTCAACTATATTTTTCTATCAGTGCATGACAACGCAGTGGTGCGGGACGCACCACCACTCCGGATGGAAATATATTTTTGCAACGTTTAGAGAAAACGAGAAAAAAGGCGGTGATGGAGAGGGGAGGGGATGATCGAGCCGCCGCGCCGCGCTCGCTCGCTCGCTCGCGAGATTCTCGCTGTTCGCTATAATTTATTCCGCGCTGCTCGGCGCTTCCCCGCCCGAGCTGTCGGCGGCTTTTGACTTTCGGTATTTCCATTGAACGCTAATTCGGTATTCTGAATCTTGCATCAGCCAGCTCCTATCTTGCTTGCACTCAACGCATAGTTTGGCCGGAAGGTTCTCTCTGGAGAACTAACAAGCGGCAAAATGCGCGTTCCGTCATTTAGAGGCGCCGCGGGGGACTTTTTGTTTTCGTAGAAATTCAATCACCGTTGGTCCTGAAAAATCCACAAACCTCTCCAACATGCCCGGTGAAAATTCCTACTCGGCTCTGCAAACTCTCATTTCCTGCACCTCGCGCTTGACAACGACGCGACTAAATTCGGCGCGCGTGGCCGGCGAGCTCTCGAGCGACGAGGACAGTCTGGCCGCCGGCATGTTCTTCGTGGCCGTAATCGTGGCGTGATCGGCGAACGGAGTCTGGGCAAAAAGCGGAGACGGGTTACTCGCTACGGTGGAAAAGCTGGACGCGGGGGCGAGAGACAGAAGGAGAGACGGGGAGAGACACAGAGTAGCGGTAGTAGTAGTAACAGCAGCAGTAAGAGGAGGAGGAGGAGGAGGAGGAGGAGGAGGAGGAGGAGAAGTCGGATAGGACGCGGACCTCTTCAGGTTTAGCGGAGCAAATAATGCAGCAGGGAGAGCCCAGGCCTGGCTCTCTCCATGCGGAAGACCAGCGAACCGATCACATTGATCTTTGCCAAAAACAATACCCGGGGTCCGCCTTTGAATTCCACTGGCAAAATACGGGCGCTAGGTGAGTCACCGGCTGTGCCGTGCCGTGCCGTGCCGTACGTGCACAGACGCGCATACACGCGCGTGGCCAAGGGCTGCGCATGAGAAGACACGAGCCCACCCACACACACACACACACACACACACACACTCGCTCCTTACGTTGTAGAAGTTGCTGCTTACACGTGTACGCGCGTGTACAGCTGAGCCTCGTCGGCGTGCGAACGTTTACAAACACACGTCGTGCGCGCGCGCGCTGCGCTCAAGAACCGGTGGGTGCCCCCCTCCCCCCTCTGGCCGCCCCGCAGGCGCTCGACACCGGATGTGCGCGTGGATTTGTAAAACTGTGCGGGAATGAACCGGATGCACTTGTGATCCTCAGCGGCGAGCGAATAAAACGAGTCGATGTTTGTCGCGTGCGCGCGAAAGTGCGAGAGAGAGAGAGAGAGAGAGAGAGAGAGAGAAATTCCGCCCCCACCCCCGCCGCTTAAATCTCGCAGAGGCCCGTTGCGCGAGCGTTAACAATTGATGCATTTAAATAACGTCGCGCGCGCGCGCGCGCGCCGAGAAGATGCGGTCGCGTTTGAAACGAAACCCGCGCCTGCCATGAAGCCATCGAGAGGGTGGAGGAGAAGAGCGAGACGGGGAAGGGGGGATGGCGAATGTTGAATCTGCGGCGCGTCAACATAAAAATCCGCGAGTTTGACATGTCCAGCGGGGGGAAAAATCAGTCGGCAAATTTGCAGGGAAAACAGGCTGCAAAGCGGAAAGCAAGTCCGTAGTGTCTCGTGAAAAAACACGCTCGGTAACGAGGCGTCAGTTTCCAATCGGTGTCGCGTTGAATTCGGCCGGCGCGTGTAACGTCGGGCCGGACGCGAGCGGGCGAGCGGAAAAAATTGATAATGGATTAATAACTGCCGTCACATTCGGATCCGTTAATTATTTCCCCATCGGACAACTGGCCCGGAGGATTGACAGGCCGACGCGCGCGACGCGAGCACGGCCGAGCGGTCGCGTGTAATCGAAACAAAAAACAAAAAAGGGAGAAAAAAAGAATAGTGTTTAATTTCCGAACTGGAGTTTCTCTCGCGCGTCCGAGGCGATTTTTCGAGGAGGGCAGGCGAAGTGGATGACACTTGCGTCGCCGTGAACGAAATGACGGCCGGACGGCCGTGAGAGAGCGAAGAAGAAGTGAAACATAAATATTCTCCGGAGAGAGCCTCATCTACCCCTCCCCCCTCTCTCTCGTTAACCACTCCGCGACTCTATCTCGTCGTTGTATTTTCCAACTTTGAGCAATTTGGTCGCGTCGAGCGCCGATACGACGCGCACCAAGTGGTGTACAGGATACGAGGCAGGTTGCTGTCACGGCGTCTCGAAGCAAACACACAGAGAGGGAGAGCGAGAGAGAGAGAGAGAGAGAGAGAGACCCTTTCTCCCCAACACGAAGTCAGTGAGCACTTTGTTCGCGCGAACAATCGATTTCTCGATCATAACCGCGAGTATATGGACGCACCGGTTTCAGAGTCGCCGGCCGTGGCCCCCTCCCTCCCTCCCTCTCTTCCTCTCTGTCACTCCTCTCTCTCTCTCTCTCTCTCTCTCTCTCTCTTCTCTCTCTGTCGCTCCGTCTCGCCACTTAAAAATCCGTATAATAATTCGTCGCGGTTCGGGGGGGACGATTCACGATGGCGGCGAGGGACAGGGGGGCATGCCGAGAGGGGGAGAGACCCTGACTCTCGTTCCGCCAACGAGGTCCCTTTTTTATGAATATTCGAACACGCGCCAATAAATTCGAATGAGCACGGCGAAAGGGTCGCCAGACGCTGAAGTGGTAGTCCGTTCGTCGTCGATAGGCTCGCCCTGGTCGGTCTGGTAGGGCCCTGCGCCAAAGGGTGCTGTTGCTGCCGCTGGTGGTGGCGGCGCACGACATTTCTCTCCCTCACGTTCGTGTGTTTGTAAATATGCGCACGTGTGTGCGAGTATGTGCGCGTGAGCGCGACGTGTACGTCTATATACGAAGGTAAAGAGAGCGACCGGGAGAGGGAGAGAGAGAGAGAGAGAGAGAGGCGGGTACACGGCGCGGCCTCCCTCTGTACCAAGGAACCATCGCCATCGCCTGAATCGCGTTGCTCCTGTCAACCATCCCCTGTGCTCGCGCTGCTCCTTGTCCGACGAGAGGGAGCGAGGGGCCGATCTCGCTCGCTCTCTCCGCGCCGGAATTTCGTCCTCCTCCCTTAGGAGTTATTCAAATTTGCTGCTCGAACGCAGCTCTCGGCTCGCTGACGTCGAAACGACGTCGGAGCGACCGAGCTTCGCCTCCGCGAATTCCGTACCACCGGATCCTGCGCGAAACTTGCGCGCTCGAGGATCGCGAGAGCCGCCAACGGCGGCGGCGGCGGCGAAGGAAACGTCGCTGCCTTCGGCAAAAATAGCGGACGATTATTCGTCTATCGCGTTGCCGGGCTGATCTCCGTGTCGCAATTCTCCCCGAGCATTTCTAGAATTCGTGCAAGCGCGAGTTGTACAATCGTCCACTCTCTCTCTCTCTCTCTCTCTCTCTCTCTCACTCTTTCTCTTCCAGCGGGAAAATCCCGGCCCGCGCGGTTATCTTTTCTTCGGCCGGGCCGGACCGCGATGCGTGCACGAATCCTTGCCGGCTCGGCCGGAATACGAGAATACCGAGGCTGCGCTCTCGCGCTTGACGGGAGGAGAGGCCGACGTCGGGCTGCTGTATGGAAAGTGAAAGAGACACACACAAGCGCCTCTCTCGCTGGCTAATGCAGAACGGTGAAATATTCATCAGTCTGGCTGCCTGCCTCGGTGGCGCGGGCCAGCCCACCCTTTATATTTCGTAATTACCCTCCCAGGCCCGTCCTACCACCTCAAGCCAGCCTCCTCCCCAACTGCCTCCACCGCCTCCGTCTCCATCATCGCCAGCTAGCACAGCTAGCCGCCCTTCGCCTCGCTGATCCCCGCCGGTCGTCATCGCCGTCAAACTCGTCGTCGTCTCGGGCCACCGTCGCCGCCGTCCCCGTCCCCGTCCCCGTCGTCGTCGTCGTCGTCGTCGTCGTCGACACACCCCCGCTCTTCCCTCGTGTATATCGGGGCCTCCATTTCCAATCCCCGCTTTTCCGTCACCTCCGCCAACGGGCGGCGCTCTAATTTCCGCGCCAACGGCACGGAAGCGTACCCTCGCCTGCCTACGCGAGCAAACTATACCCGGGATGAGAAGCGCGTCTGTCGCCCGATCACGTGTACGTCGACGTCTCTCCTACGTCGCGGAATATTCGCCGTGATTACCACCGACCTCCCGCCCGGACACCTCAGACACCGTCGTCGCCGGGGACGAGATTCGCGGTCCCGGCCACGAAGCGACTGCCCGTTGTCGGCGGCCGAGAGATTTGTTCGAACGTCGAAAATGGCGAAATGAATCGACCGGCTCGGTCGGACAAGACGTTTGCGAGCGCAACGAGGAAATTACGCGCGTGGGAACAATCGGCCATCCGCTCACAATGCCAGCCCGCGCTTTTCTCTACGCGCTGGCTCTATCGCGGCGAATCACTTTGTGTCTGTCGAGCCGATTCGAGTCTGCGAGACTCGAATCGGCTCCTCATTGTGCTGCAAAAATCACGCTGCATTTGCTCGAGAGAGAGAGAGAGAGAGAGGCAGGCGACAAAGGAGTGTATTTTGCCGCTTGACGAAAAGGTGATTCGACTTGGCCCCCGCTTGGGGGGTTGAATCAACCAGCGTATTTTCCCAAAACGCGTTTTCCGTTGTTCTTGCACAGAGAACAACCATCTTCGCTGCGCTAGTCAGTCAATGCCGAGCTGCAGCATCGGACGTCCTTGTCCATCGCACTCGTCAGGTTCACTTGCAGTCTGACTTGCAGCGGTAACGCAAAAACCCGGCGGTTCGTACACTACGACTGTAGATAGATAGAGAAGGGCTCGGCTGCAACGGGAGTCTTTGGAGGAATGTGAAGGTGATAAAATTCATCGCGATGGAGGAGAAGGGCGATTTCCTCCGAAGCGCCGATACAATCCGATGCGCGCGAACTCGGCGACTTATCGATCAAAGACGCGGCCGATGCCGTTCTTGCCGCAACACATACACACAGAAAGGGAGGGAGAGAGAGAGAGAGAGAGAGAGAGCCGACGCCTCGCCGCGAATTTACATCGCCGACAACGCTCTTCCGTCTTCTCCATCGGCGGCGTGGCGGTTCAAAATACTTGCCGAAAGGCGGTTCGACAAAGGCGTAATATCGTGCCCGGTAGCACAGTCGATCGAGGCGCGCATATATCCCGGGCAACGGCCGGAGGTCTAAATATTTATACGCTAATGCCTATGCGTCGGTTCGAACATCAAAGACGAGGCTGCTCGATCCCTCCTGCATAGTTCGTAAAAATAAATTCCCGCCGCCGCGCGCGCGTCGGCCCGTGCCGCATCCTGCACCCCTCCGCCGGTTGGGTCCTCGTCGACCCAACGACGACGACAACGTCGTCGTCGTCGTCGCCGACACGTTCCTCGCGGCCCCGCACCCCGTCCGCGTGCGCACGCGGCCGAGAAGGGTTCGAAAAGTCGAAGGGAGACCCCGAAGCCGCGTCCCAGCGCGCGTATCCACCGCAGGCCTGATACGCACGCGAAAACACAAGTTGTGTGCTACGAGCAAACACTAGACGCGAGCACGCGGGAGCAAGCGAGGAAGTAGTAGTAATAGTAGTAGTAGTAGTAGTAGTAGTAGTAGTAGGAGAAGGAGGAGGAGGAGGAGGAGGAGGAAGAGGTGGTGGTGGTGGCGAGAGGACAAAGAAGACGGAGAGCGAAGAAGTCGTGGAGCAAAGTATACGGCGAGGTTCAGCGAGACGTTAAAGCAAACAGCGAGTCACACACGCAGTCACACGTCGAGCCCCGCGGTACTTTCCGACGACCCTCTCCCCCCTCACACACGCGCGCGCGCGCGCGCGCGCGCACACACACACCACACACTCTCTCCCGCTCCGGAGCGCTTCTCGTCGCGAAGGTCCTCCTAAATAGTCGGATTCCCTCTCGCGACGCGGGGTTTACCAGCAGTCTCCGACCATGAGGGGAGGGGGGATGATCATGGGGGAGCGGTGTTTATCGAATTGACACACATCACGGAGATGCGCCGCGCGCGATCGTTACCTCGCGACATCGTTTCCTGGGCTATCGATTGCCGCAGGTATCACCGTTGCGTGACGGCCGAGTCAAGGGGAGGTTCGGACGTGATACTTGCAGAGTGCATTCCGCGTCGCGATTCCGCCGAGTCGACGGGCGAAGGAGCGAACGAACCGGCCCGACGGAGCGACTGACAAGGAACACCCGCGAAGTGTGTGTGTGTGTGTGTCTCCGATTTCAACGAAACTTGGCATATTTATAGAGTAGCCAAATATAAAAGATTTTTTTTATCGGCAATGGCTGAGGTTTAAAGGGTGAAACTGCTCCTGGAAATTCCATCCCCTTTACGCTATCTCGATAATTATTGCAGTTAGGAAAAAACTCTTCAGACAAAAATTGCACAGTTTTTTATGCCGTACAAGTTTTGTTTGAAAAGATTTTCCCTACCTGCAATAATTATCGAGATAGCGTAAAGGGGATGGAATTTCCAGGAGCAGTTTCACCCTTTAAACCTCAGCCATTGCCGATAAAAAAAAATATGGGTCTCTTATTTTTGGCTACTCTACAAATGTGTCAAATCTCGTCGAAATCAGACACACACACACACACACACACACGTACACTTGGCGGATGTCCTCGTGAGAAACAACGACAAAGTGGCGCGAGCGCGACCGACTGCTCGCACCCTCGCGAGGACGCGCGGCAAGGGTGATTAGCCGCGAGAGAGACTCTGACCGCTTCGGCCGAAATTGGAGACGACCAGGAAGAGGCAGGACCTCTCTCTCTCTCTCTCTCTCTCTCTCTCTCTCTCTCTCTCTCTCTCTCTCTCTCTCTCTCTCTCTCTCTCTCTCTCTCTCTCTCTCTCTCCCTCTCCCTCTCTCTCTCTCTCTCTCTCTCTCTCTCTCTCTCTCTCTCTTTTTCTCGAGGTGCATCGATGCGTACGCTCGTTGGTCGACAATGCCGTTAGTTGAATGAAACGGCCGGGAGGATGTATACGCGTGTGTGTGGGGTGGGTGGCCCTTTTTCGCACGGCTATGCGGTTTATAAAATGCGGCGACACAATGGACCGGTAGGGCCAGGGTAACTCTGTTATCGCGGTCCGCTAAGCGCCCGGACACAATGTGTCCCCCTCCCCCTCCGGCTTGGGCTTCGTCTTTCTCAAACCTCCTTCTCCGGCCATCCACCGTGGCCGGTTCCTTCTTCTTCGGCTCACCCTCCGCGCGCCCGCGGTCACGGACGTCCAAATATTTGCTCGAAATCTATATCCGCGGTGGTATCCCTCCGCTCTTATTCCCTCTCGACAGGCAGAGAGAGAGAGAGAGAGAGAGAGAGAGAGAGGCGACGCTTTATTATTCCGGAATAATCGTGACGCGCTTCATCGGGCGCATCGGCGCGGAATCGGGAATCCTCAAATTTGTTTTGGCCCATTGTGTCGCGTCCGACGCTTTTCCGTCCAGCGCCTCTTCGCGCGGAAAGGACGGGGGGGCGCCTTCCTCCTGCCGCTTCTCGTAAACCGGTCGGGCGCGAGCGCACGTCAGGTTAACGAAACGCTGCCGGCACCGCGAGGTGTATCTACCTCGTTCGCGCTCAGCCGGGATATAGCTTAGCGCTCGTTAACGTCCTTGTGCTCGGCCGGCCGAACGTAAAATCCTCCCTCCCTCCCTCTCTCTCTCTCTCTCTTTCTCTCTTTCTCTCTCTCTCTCTCTCTCTCTCTCTCCTCGGCATATTTTTTTCAGGCCCGCCCGTGAGCTCTTGCTCTCAGCTTTGGAAAGAATCCCGATGAAGTCGCGGCGCGAGTACAGCCGGGCCCCGCAAACACTACCGTTCCCTCCGCCCCTCCCCCCCCCGCTCGCTCTTTCTCTCCGCGGGTTGTAGCCGACTTGCGCGATTTTGTCGAATCTTAAATTACAGGGGAAGAGAGGGAGAGAGGTTGCGCGCGCTCGATATTGCAGCGCGCGGTGCGCATGAAATGTTGCGACATTCTCGCGACGAGATTAAAGGATCGCGCTGGAAAATTCATAGCGCCCGCGTCGTCCTCGCGACAATGCCGCCGGCGCAGTGCGCTCGCTCTCCCTCCCCCTCTTCCGCCGCCCCTAAAGCCCGAGGTAGCTGTGCATTTCGGAAAACTCTGCGCGCGCGCGTCGGTCTTGCCGGCAACAAAATAGCACGCGCGTTATCCTCCCCCCCTGTCCCCCCACTCCTGTCGGGGCAAAACGACGCCGGTCGTTCGCCCTTGATGTACGTGGTATTTCGCAAATTGCCGACTCGTCACGCATGAAAACGACGTGGCCGCCGCCATAATCTTGTAGGTGGAATATGTATCGTGCCACGCTGATACGCCCGATCAAATATTCATCGGCGGGGACGCTAGGTACACGGCTTTCGTTGTCAACGGGAATCTTGGGTACGACACGCGACGAGTAGGAAGTATATCGTCCTCTCCTCCTCTCTCTCTCTCTCTCTCTCTCTCTCTCTCTTTCTCTCCCGCCTCCGCTCGCTCTCCTCCTGCCGACTGGAGGCGACGAGGGAATAAGAAGCGGATTTGGTCGAAATAAAGTAAGCGAAGTGACTGCGCGCGCTCCTCGGCGTGGCGCGACGAGCGTTGGCAAGCGCTCAAAAGGACTCAGGATGTGGCGTAATAGAGCGGCCGCGGAAAATTCCGCCGCGTTTCGCGCGCTCTCCTGCGTCTCAATGCCGCCGCGGAAGCTGCGACGCGCGCGCGCGCGCGTCGCGCAATAATCGCCCGCCGGGAGACGATCGATGAGAGAAGCACCGCGAAATCCGTATCTCCTCTCGAAAGAGAGAGAGAGAGAGAGAGAAAGAGCGCCGCAATATATTTCTTATATCTCCGACGACGACGCTGCGTCATGGATAATGCGTGCTCGTCGCCGACGTCGTCGTCTTCGGTAATATCGACGGCCGACAATAGCACGTACGCGAATCCTCCTCCTTGTCTCTCCTCCCTCCGTGTGTACCGAAAGCCGCCAATATTGGCAGTATTTACGAAAAAGCGAAAGCTCTTTGTGAGGTAGATTAATAAAAGCAGCTCATCCTCGGAGCGAAACCGACGCGACGGGCCCGGCCGCTGTGAATTCGACGTTTCCGCTGACGCGGCAAAAACCGGATCGTATTGCAAGGTGCGTTTTTCATGAGCGTCGAGCGTCGCGCCGGGGAACCCCATGGTGGTTGTCTTCGGTCCCTTCCCCTGCCGCGCGGGTGTATTGATTTTCGGATGACGATTGAGTCGTTACTTGGATTGTCCTTCTCCCGACGACGCTCGAGTGGAAACGCAGATTCGAGACTCGCGGCCGAGTCGCCGTCCGTCGAGGAACAATTCCCGCAGGAGTTCGTCGTCGTCGTCGTCGTCGTCGTCGTCGTCGTCGTCGTCGCGGAGGATGACACGTGTCGCCGCGGCCGTGAAAACGGAGTTGTCGATAATCATCCCTCCGAGATGGAGCGGGGATGATGGAGAAAGGAGAACGATCGGAGATTTCATTGATTTCGAGAGTCTTGAGGTGATCCGCCGCTGCGATTTTAAGGGAGCGCCCGCGCCCCAAAGTGCGACACTCGCGCCCCCGGTGGGCGCGTGCGCGCGCGCTCGGCTAATTGGCGTGTTCAAACAGAACACGCGGCTGCGTGCGATGAATTTCGAGCGCAGCAGTGCGTACCAAACTCAAATCATACGCAACGCTGAGAACCGGCGGCCGAAATTTTTGCGCATTTTTATTTCATTTCTCGCCACGAACAACGTTGCGAAACGAACGATCGCTCTCTCTCTCTCTCTCTCCCCCTCCCTCGCCGCGACGGGGTGTAACGGTCGTGTAACGGCGCCGGTAACGAGGACGCCCGCCGGTGGTTTCGGCGCGAGGAAATTAAGAGATGTTTGCCGGAACAAACCACCCCCGTCTCTCTCTCTCTCTCTCTCTCTCTCTAACGCCCCCGAAGCAAATCGATCGGTTATTCGCTCAAGCGAAATCGCATCAGCGCTCGTCATTCAATAAAAACAAGACGGGCAGGGAGCGATAAACCACTTAAGGCCACTCGATATCGCCGACCCACGCCGTCTCGAAAGAAAGGGAAAAGCGGAAGCCGCTTACGAGGAAGAAAGAAAGAAAGAACGAACGGGGAACGGAAGGGACGGGGGGGGGGAGGGGAGCAACCTCACACACTGTGGCGGGAATGGCACCATCTTACACGCGTCTTGATCCGCCGAAGTCGCGCTCGCGAGCGGTCCGTTTTCGGCGAGGGAGAAGAATCCGCCGTCGTCGCGCGACGCGATTTTCGAGGCCTGTCCTCCCTGCGGCCTCCCTCGCGTCCTCTCGGTATTTCACCTCTCTCTCCCCCCCTCTCCCCGGAGAAGACGCGCACGGCGGCGCCAGAGCGCACGCATGCACGGACATACCCGACGCGACGCGACGCGACGCGCTAGAGGCCGCAGCGAGAGTGCATCAAATATGCACCTCGCGTCATTCGGGGACGCCGGTCATTATTCCATCCGCTGTCTGGCCGCGCGTCGCTGACTTGAGTCCATCCGAGCGCGCGTCTCGGCGCGGCGAGGCTGCCACTCGATCGAACGACGTCCTTTCCCCGAACACGAGAGACACGGACGTGGCAAAAAGAGAGAAGCGCCGGCGGCGGCGGCGGGGGCGGGAGCGGGAGCGGGAACGACGGAGAGGGCCGTATCGCGCTCTCGTCGGATGTTCCAGGTCATCGATGAGAGCGGCACCGGTGGAGGTGGAATTCGGAATGCCCTCGACCGTCTTATGCAATCGACCGTCGTCGTCGTCGTCGTCGTCTTTCTCACGCGCGTTCTCGTGGTTGAGCCTAAACGGCTGTGAAATATTTGACTCGTGCAAAGGCGGCCTGGCGGGGCCCGGACGCGCTATATATCATAATAATGAGGGCGGCCGCGAGAGAGATCTCCGCGAGCGGAGCAACGTCCGCGGGGGCCGGGGGGAAGGGACGGGGAGAAGAAAAAGAGTGAGAAGGAGGCGATCCGTTGGATTTATTTATTGGACGCATTATGCGCGCGCGCGCGCGCGCGCGCGCGATCGAGCGTGAGTCCGCCGCAATTGAATTGATTCCGGCGAAAATGGCGGGCGACGGGAAAAAGGAGGGAAAAAGCGGATTAAGCAATTTCACGGATACGCGCGCGCCGGCCCTACGTATCGCGATTCGCGTCGCCGATGAATTCTGTCATAGATTGCGCAGCGAAATAAATAAACGTAATAATTACGTTTATTTGTAAGCCGGTGACTGGCAATTTAGTAAATCCGGCGAATATTTTTTCGCCGGGGCGAAACGTCGAATTTCCGCGGCGGCCGCCGGCCTCTCTCTCTCTCTCTCTCTCTCTCTCTCGCTCGCTTTCTCTTTCGCGTGCGCGCGCCAGAGCCATGGCGGCGCGCGTTGTGCGCGCGCGGCGTAAAATAATTAAAACTAAAAATACATCGTCGCAATTCTTGATATATTTTCGACAAAGGGCCCGGCGCGCATCCGAAAGTGGAATTTTCGTTCTAATTACATCGCGCTTTGTACTTCGTTAAATTTCATGAGCAACTACGGTCGGGGGGGAAAAACATTGTTAACCTGTCCTTTGCGAAGCGGAATCAAACGGGCACGGATCAAGTGCCTGGGACTCCAATTTACCGAAAAATGAAAAACAAAAGGGGAGAGAGAAAAAAGAAACAAAAGGAGCGAAAGAGAAGCAAGACGCGTGCGCGCGTGTGATTACGCTCGGCGTGGAAATTTGCGAAATTCATCGTCAGAGACACTCGGCTGACGCGCGCGCGCGCGCATGATGGAAATTGCGATATTTGCCAATGCGCCGCGCAATTACAGAAGAAGCCTCCTGCGCTCCGAGCCGCGATCGTTTGCAGCGACCCCCTCGATTAAGGATTAATCGCAGCGCTGTATGCGATTTAAATATTACATCGCGCCGCCGCCGGGTTTGTGCGCGAGAATGATTGCCTGCGCTCGATCGACGCTCGGTCGGGCAATTCGGGCGGGCGGGCGGGCGAGCGAGCGAGAGCGAGAGCGAGAGCGAGAGCGAGAGAACACCCTTTGAAATTCGCCTGTGAAAGACGTCGACCGTCGTCGACGTCCTCTTCTGTGCTCTCTCCTATTTTCCCCGAGACGAACGATCTCTCCGTCCTCTCCCTCTCTCTCTCTCTCTCTCTCTCTCTCTCTCTCTCTCTCCCGCTGCCTCAGGTCGAGGAGGAGGGCAAACGCGCGCGAAGACCCTCGGCCGCGCGCGACTCGCTCGTGAATTTCGGCCGAGAATACCCGGGCGTCCGTCTCGCGCATTGACTCAGCGCGCGGCATTCGGATGAAATGACGCGCGGGTAAAGAGACGCAATTCTTTTCTCGTCCGTCCGGCCGTGCGATCGCAAACGAGCCAGCCAGCCAGCCAGTCGGCGATCAGAGTGCGCGCAAGGCTGCCTCGACTCCTCGTCGTCGTCGTCGTCGTCGTCGTCGTCGTCGTCGTCGTCATCGTCGTCATCGCAGGCAAGTGCACTCTCGAGCCCGCGTCCACCCGCCGCCGCCGCCGCCGGGTCGGTAAGCGCAGAGGACGAGCGCGCGTGAGAGGACAGGAGATGAGAGGAGAGAGAGAGAGAGAGAGAGAGAAAATTTGCCGAAGCGCGCCGTCATAATAATCCTCGGCGCGAAGAGGGGGCCTGCGAGAGAGGCGGCGAGAGAGACGGGAAAGGGGCACGGGCGCTACGATCATTAAATTGTTCCGGCTCTGGTTAACACTAGGAAGAGGCGGCCGCGGCGTGGGAGGCGCACTTCCCTTCCGCGATTGGTCAATTAACAAGTGCATTAGAAAATAATGAGGCTTCTCTCGTTGCCGCTGCTGCCCTCGCGCGCGCTCGCGCGGGCGCCTCTAAGCTCACAGAATTGCACGCTTGTGTGTGTGTGTCTGTGTGTGTGTGTGTGTGATGTATACGTGGACACTCGGTCGTACTCTGTACGTGAGCGCCTCCGTGTGCTTCTTCGCGTTAATTAAGGGAAATTTGTCGGGAACGCGGCTCGCAATAATTATCTCCATACGCGCTCCTTGTTGCCGCGCTGCGGATGTTGCCGCGTCGAGGGCTCTCCCGGCTGTTTTCTATGATCGATAATAAGGGCGGGGAGTCGCGTACATACCGGACCCGGAATAAGGCTCTCGAATGTCTCGGAGCGATCGCGGATATGTTGACGAGCGCGCGGCCCTCCTCGATATTTCGATCCGATGACGATCACAATCTCCCGCGGTCGAACCGCGGCGAAGGGCTCTCTCTCTCTCTCTCTCTCTCTCTCTCTCTCTCTCTCTCTCGGAGCCCGGAGAATGAGAAATTTGCTTTGGCAAGCGGGACTCGTCGCGCGCTCGCGGCGACGAGGATACGAGTGGCGCACTCGGTGCGCCAGCGCGACTGCTCGCGCGCTCCCTCGTCGAGAGCCGATCGTTCGACGCTCGACGAATCGCGGCGCCCTCGCCTTACTTTTTCATCCTCCCCCTGCGGCTGATCTCCGGCCTCGGGAGCGTACAGACATTTGCACTTTCCCGATAATTACGGGAATTGCGTCCGCGAGGTCGCGTCGACGTCAGTCGCGATCTCGAAGAATCTCGAGTCGCGCTTTGCGCGCCCGGCGCCGACGCTATCGGTCGCGAGGCTCGACATGCGCGCCAAGTGGTTCGTTAACGCGACGCGCTGCACGTGGTGATGCACATGACGACGACGACGGTGCGCGCATCTCTGCACACACACACACACACACATATACACGCGCGTGAAATATCGACCGCGCGAGTTTTTCATACTCATTACGGCCCGACACCGCGTTCTCGCTCGCGGAAAGATGCGCGACGCGCGGAGTGCTCGTGGTTATTTTCCGAGAGAGATCTCTCGACATGCGACTCGCAAACGCGCGTATCACCAACACACCTCGGCGAGCCCCTCGCACACACGACGCACGGGAGATGCACGCGTCGCGAGAGCATCGCCTCGGCATTTTCGCCGCGCTAAGACGAAGCCCCGGCGGAGAGGGATCTTCCTCAACCCTCCGTTAGAGCCGCAATCTCGCAGACACGCCAATTCTCCCGAAATCATCCCCCGCTTCCGAATATAAAATCCCTCAGCAAGTACTAAAACGCATAAAAAAAAGAGAGAAAAAAAGAACGCCTCCGCCCTCCCCCCCGGGAGCATTCGCGACGACGAAACAAGAAATAGCTGTTAGCTGAGGTCGATTCGCGCGTTCCCCCGCAACCCCCCCGACTGGCAGGTTGATTTCCGCGCGACTTTCTCGTGCCGGCGTGATGAATGATGTCGCGAGGCATCGATCGGCCGGGCCGAAGAATGTCGGAACGAAACCGGACAGGTCGGCTATGCGGCTCTCGCTGAACCGGTAGGACGCTCTTTCCGCGGCGGCCGCTGTATAATCCGTTTTTCCTCGGCGCGCGCGACGTCGGATCATCAGCTCGCCGGACGGCTTACCGGTCCCGCGGGAATTTCAAGACGCGCTCGCGTCTTTAGCAGTTGAACTTTTTCCCGGACTCGGGCTTCTCAGACGGGGAGCTGCGAGAACGCGGCGTTTGATCTCGAGGTGCATGCTAATGGACGTGCGACGTCGCGCCGCGCCGCGCCGCATTAGCGGTGCATCGGCTGAAACGTTAACCCTTAACCGTATTTATAGCGCCGCCGCGTGTCGTTCGACGCTCGTATTGTACGCTTTTTCGCAAAGCGCGCGATACCGACGACGAGAGCGAGGCGCGCGTACACGGAGCGACGGCTCCGATGCCTGGCGTCGCCCTTGGACGGAGGTGCCGACGTTTCAGAGGGAAATACGCCGGCTCGCTCGGGGAAGCTGAGCGGCGTAATAAGGAGTGAAACGCGCTGCTGCGTAACGCCCTGATAAAATTGCCTGAAATCGAGAAACCTGACGAAATGTCCATCAGGACCAAATCAGGCAACCAAATAATAACGTCGTCGCTGCTCAGGGTATAATCCGGGAGATATTGCGAGACAATTGCCGCATTCCGTACCGAACAAGGTCCACTTGTAACGTCTTCTTATGGCTCGTCCAGTCATGCGATATCAGGCATGAAAAATTGCCGTATTCGATTCCTGCTCGGCAGGCTGCTCGGGCCCGGGTCAGAGCTCTCGAGCTTTTCCGGAAAGCGGATCGTCATGATCGGCGCCGAGGGGCGCTAATAATGCCGATTCCTCGAGTCTCGCCACGCGCGCGAACCGCGCCCGCGCCGGCCCGATGGACAAGGACAAAAAAAGCGGCAAATAGCGCTGCTCGCGTTTCGTATATATCTGCTCCAAACCAAACATCCCGATTCTCCTTCGTTTTTAACTCCTCGCGAGAGAGAGAGAGAGAGAGAGATATCGTTTTATTTTGGCGAAGGAAAATTGCGACTCCGGTGTCGCCGCGTGTCGAGAGCGCGCAGCGTGTCTCGAATTTGAAGAATTTTCACTCGAGCTCGGAAGAGCCCGGAAACGCGCCGCTTTCACGACACTGCTCAACTTTTTCAGCAATGAAGATCTCCTCTCGGCCAGTTTAAGCGCTATCGCAAAGTTCAATTTGCCAGTCAACGGGTTAGCGCCGCGCGGGTCGGCGGGAGGCAGAAGTCCGCGGCGCGCGCGTTGAATTTTGATCGGGCCGCAAGCGCGAGAATGAAGGCGCGTCGCGTCTCTCTCTCTCTCTCTCTCTCGAAAAGTGCGGTTAATATTAGCCGCGGTAAGTGAGCGATAACAGGGCAAAAAGAGTCTTCGCCGCACGCTCGCGCGCGTTTTCTACCTGCATTGCGACTCTCGGGGTGGCGGGTAAAAATAGCGCGGGCACTGAAATAATTATACGCCATGATTGCGATCTCCGGACCCGGATGGAGGACGATTAGCGTGTGTGCGAACGTGTGTCCCCCGTATATACGGCGCGCGGTTGATCGTTATTAATATTCTACGAACGGCGCGCGGCCGGCTCCCTGCCATTCCTTTGCGTCCCGAGGCTATATAGCCGGCATATTCTCTACCTGGTCTTCCACGACGTTACAAATTCCACGTGGAGTGAGAGAAAGAGAGAGAGAGAGAGAGAGAGAGAGAGAGAGAGAGAGAGAGAGAGAGAGAGAGGGAGAGAAAGAGAGAGGCTCCTCGACGATTTCCAGAAAACCACCGGATGCGCCGGCCGAAGGTCCAACGGCCAATTTTCGCCCCGAATAGACGCGCGCGCGCGCGCGGATTTGCATGTGTCTACACCGGGCGAGGGAAATTGTTACTGTCAATAATAATCACAGTGATCTTTCTGGGCCAGGCTGTGAGGTAAATGTCCCAGTAACCGGATATTTAAGCGTAGGTCGTGACAGAAAGTAGACAGTATATAATATCAAGAATAGTTTTGATATAAATATTTGCTTTCATTCGAGAACTCAAGATTCCCTTAAGTGGAGAAAAAACATTCGAATCGATATCTATTATCGATGAAATATTTAAAGTAATATTTAAATGAAATATTTATAAGTAATGAAGCGCAAGAATGTGTACCAGTGAGCGAGCGGACAGGTGAAATAGGAAATCTGGCGCAATGTTCGGTTATATTTGTTCCAGCCGCAATTAGAAAATTAGTACGCGCTAACGGGAAATAATATAAATATAAATGCTATCACCTTGATGAACCTTTATTAACGAGATTGACCATTACTCTGCCAAACCGTAGGTGTAGTATACTTATTGTATTAATTTTTATTTTAACATGAGAATATCAAATTTGGTATATATTTTTTTCCAACTAATCGTCAAATATTGGAGTACTTTCATAATAATTATAACTTTCACTCAATATCGTTAAAATAAACATAGCAAATACCTTTTCTCAAACTGGATACTGGAACGTGTCCGGCCATTGAAACACGTTCACCTTACTTTCCGGTTGCGATACATCGTTATTATCGCCGTAGTGACGCTCCTCGCCACGGAAACCGACGGGATGATCCCACGGCTGTGCGATTAACAAATTACGAATTTACAAATACCGAACACTTTTCTCTCATATACGCGTACACGCACCAAGTATCTGCAGCTACACAATCGCACAGTGAACAAATTATAGCCGGCAGCCGGAACTCATATCGTGCGTATCGCGCGACTACTGTTTTTCTCGTTAGAAGAAGAAGAAGAGCAAGATGCAGCTGGGGCCGATAAAAAATAACTGTAATAATTTCAGCGACATTAACGACGTTCCCTCTCTCCGAGCGCAGGCCGCGTCCTCGCGATAAAAAAGCGAAGAGCCTGCTCCGCCGTCTCCGGCTGAGAGTAACGAGTCGCGAGGATTTC
This sequence comes from Harpegnathos saltator, assembly GCF_003227715.2. Classification (NCBI taxonomy): domain Eukaryota; kingdom Metazoa; phylum Arthropoda; class Insecta; order Hymenoptera; family Formicidae; genus Harpegnathos; species Harpegnathos saltator. The sequence goes on along the minus strand of NW_020230161.1, from coordinate 288,304 downwards.
TCCCGACGTGGTCCTCCTCCTCCTCCTCGCCACGGCGGAGGAATTAACGGGCGTTCTTAACGTCGCCGTCACACGAAAACGCGGTGGAGAGGAGGAGGGGCTCGGAGAAATTGGAGCTCGGACGATAATTAAAAAGTTTCACTCGCCAGCTTTATTATGACACGCCGCCCTCGTCGTCGTCGTCCTCGTCGAGGCCAACGTCGTCGTGGTCGACGCGCAAAAGTCGAGAGAAGAGCGTCGGCGGGCTCGGTCGAATTCTCTCCTGCGCGTTCTAAAGGTCCAGAGTCGACCGTGCGCGCGCGGGAGGAAGGAGCGAGAGGGCGCGAGCGAGCGAGAGAGAGAGAGAGAGTTCTCTTTATCCCTATCGTTCTTCTTCCATTTATCGCCGCGCGGAGGCACCATCGATCAGCCCCGGAGGACAGTTTGCTCGGCGGCGACCATAGGCCGGGCGCACCGCGATCGTACACAATGGACTCGGTAGACCCGTGAATAACGGGTCTCCCCATCAAAAATTCCGTTTGTCCTGTATCCTGCGGCCGTGTACAGCCAGCGCTCTCTTTTTCACTCCCCCGTGGTGTGTGTCGTCCTTCGCCGGCCGGGAGAAAGTGCGTCCTCGCGGCTTCTTAGCGGCGCGCGCGTTCGTTACTATGTATTAGCCGTAAACCCCCCCCTCCCACTGCCCCATTCTCCTGCGGACCCTATCGCACTTTTGTATACTCGTCGATCGCACGCCGCAGCGGGCAGATAAGGTGGGAAAGGGTCGAGGAGGCGAAGAGGAACGCCCAGGAGGGAGAGGACGAGAGGCGGGAAGGGAAAAGAGCAGAGATTAAGCGGAGAGCTCCGCGAAGCGGAGTCGGAATTATCGGCAGGTCAGAAAGAGCGAGAGCGAGAGCGAGCGAGCGAGAGAGAGAGAGAGAGAGAGAGAGAGAGAGCGAGAGAGAGCTGCAAGTTTGAAAAAAGAACGTCGGAAAATTGCATCAGAACGCGCGCGCGCGCGCGCGGCCGGCGCGGTAGCGGGGCTCTCGTTTGACTGGCCGGCGCGTCACGGACAACGACGAGCAAAAAGGTGAAGACAAGCGATGGGGAAAAAAGGAGAAGGAGGAGAGGGAAAAAGGAAAGAGGAAAAAAAAAAAGAAGAGAGAAATTACTCGTTGGCGTGGCGAGGAAGCCTCGTCGCCGGCGACGGGGTCGCAAAAGGCAGAGCGCGCGGAATTAAAGGTGAACGACGGAGGTGTGCCTATGTATGTTTAATCGCGATCGAGTATTCCGTTTGGAGAGGGCACGCCGACCCCGCCGGCGAGCGAGCGAGAGAGAGAGAGAGAGAGAGAGAGAGAGAGAGAGAGCGAGCGAGCGCGGGGCACCCCCGTCGGACGTAGGGTGAAGAAGAACGCCGGTGGAAAGTACGCGGCCCTGCGCGCGTCCTGCGGGCCGATATGTAATTTTCTCCCTGGCGCTTCTTCCCTCTTCGTATCGCGCCGCGCTGTGCTCCCCCCCCCTCCATCCTCCTTCTCCTCGCCAGCTCCCCCCGCTCCGTCGCGCCTCGCGGCGTCCCTGTGTATAAAATGTTGCTCACCTTATAAAATTTCACCGCGGAGAGAGGACGCGCACTTATGAATTACCGGGTGCGACCGCGCGATCGCTCAAATTACATAGAGCCGGGGCCTCTTAACTGCCCCGCGCCCGACGACCGGAGAGAACGAGAGTGCGTGCGTGAGAGAGAGAGAGAGAGAGAGAGAGAGAGAGAGAGAGAGGGGGGGGAGGAGAGCCTCGTAAAACGCAGGCGATGAAAGCGGCTTCTCCTTCTTGTTTTTCTCTCCGTTTCTCTTTTTTCTCCTTCTCGACTCCTTCCTCCCCCCCCCCGCTCCCCCGCCTTACGTCGAGCGTCGCGAGAGCGGAAGGTGGTAACGGGATTGCAGGGTGAAGCGGCGGGCTAAATTGAAAACTCCCCGGCGCGATTTCCGCCGCGACCGCCGGCGTCGCGCCGCTTGCCGGTGAATGTTTGTGGAGATACTTGGTAGCGCGCGAAGAACCGCGGCCCATTGTTGCGGTAGTCAAGCTGTGTAAAAGGATACACGCGCAAGTTTTTAAGGGATGTTTATGGTTTCGCAGGGGACAACGCTTTGAGCACGCTCTCCGCATCGGCGACCAGCGCTTTTCGCGCTGAGCCGAGTTTGCGATTGTGCCGTTCGGCGTAACTCTGTCCCAACAAATTCCCAAGCGAGCCAAACTTCATCGCCCTAACCGGGCCAAACGCAAATTGTTTATAAACACGCGGGGCCGGGGGAGGGGGGCGGACTCTGTGTAGCAAAGTTCCCACAGAATCGATCTTTACAATTTTTAATTTAATATACCATGTGACATTTTCGAGTGTTTGCCTACGAAAGCTGCGACAGTCTCCTTCCCCACGACCCCCCCCTCCCCTCCATAAAAATTTGCGTCTACGATGTAAATTTGCCTCATAAAAAATACGTCTTTACAGCCCGCTTTGCTCTCGATTAGCGCGGAAAAGTGCGCGATGCTCGCGGCGCAATAATGCAGCATTCCCAAACATTCGCCCTCTCCGTCGGCTCCGGCAATCACGGAATCACGAGAAATCACGAAATGGGGTGGCTTTTAGGCGCGGATCGAAAGATTGGGGGCGTGCACGGCAGAGCCGGCGGATAATACTGATTTAGTTGCCGCGTTGTCAACGACACGGAGTCGAGCCCGACGCGCGCCATGCAACATTAATGTCCCTCTTTGGATTACACACCGCATCGGCGATGTGTCACACGCGGAATAGAGAAAGAGAGAAAGAGGGGAAGGGAAGGAGGGGCAGGTGGAGGGAAGCCAACGGGCGCGATGGGACTGCCTTAACCACCGCAGCTAAACTCGACGCCGCTCTTTGGCGCGATTCGTGCCTTTCTCCCTCGCTCTCGCGTTCAACTGCTATTTTCTTTCTTTCTTTTTTTACATTTTATATTAGCACACCGCTGTGTTTTTGTTTTATCGGCGGAGAGAGCGCGCCGCTGAATTGCGTGTAGCGCAAATCCCGTGTGAATTATAGAGCGGCTAAGTATAAATATAAAATCGCGGCGATCGATCAATTTTTAACGCATTGTTAACCGCGCTAGTTACACCTCGCCGAGCTCCGAGCTCTCTCGAGCGAGCGGCGCGCGCGGGGAGGGGGGCTGATCGGGAGCGAGAGGAGGGGGTTGGCATCGCGATATGTCCGAGAGGAAGATCGCGTTCTTCCCCGCGTTGGAAGTCGAGAACCGTCACTCGCGAGAAACTCGCGCCCGCAACTTGCGAAACAGGCGAGGCGCGTCGATAACGCGTCCAAAGGAGCCCCCCGCCTCGGGGCTATTTTTTTATCCTAGAAATAAAAAAAAGTCCAACAAGCGCGATTAAACGCGCGTATTATTACTGAATATTGGACGGGAAATAGAGAAGTCATCGTTTTCGCAGCGGATAACTCAACGCTTAACAAAAACGAGACGAAATTCACGGGGGGGGGGGCGGGGGGGGCTGAAGTTTCACCCTCGGTGGCCTTCGAGGGTTGAATATATGATGCGAGACGCACACGTGACGTATTAAACATATTAAAAATAACAGGTGACATTAAACATATCGAATGATATATATATATGTATATACAAGAATCCTCCGGTCGTCACGACCGAGAGCGTGCGATTCCGCTTCGAAACCGCGCCGCGTGCAACTCCAGCCGCGCAAAGTTTGCAGTCCAGCCGCGTAATTTCGTCCTCGCGACACTCTACGGCGCACAATGATCGCGTTTTACAGATGGAAATGGGTCAACAGCTCGGCCTGGAGCGAAGCGAGACGCTGCTTCGCGGCTTGGCGCCGAGCCTTCTCTCTCTCTCTCTCTCTCTCTCTCTCTCTCTCTCTCTCTCTCTCTCTCTCTCTCACACACACACACTCTCTCTCTCTGGCCCCTCCTCTGTCTCCGGGCGCGTTCGCTGACCGCCGATCAATCACTCTCCAGGCCGGCGGCGCGGCTGAGATTTGAGCGTTTTGTTAAAGAAATGGAGGTGCTTAGAGCGAAGTGTGTTCGCGTCGGCGCGCGGCGATATCGGAGCGCTAAATAAATACTTCTCGCGGGCCGGCGCGGCGTGGCGAGCTTTTTAAAGCCGTGTACTTGGCGACGCGTGACTAATCGCGGACACGACTCGTCCAAACTAGTTTCCATCGCCGTGAGACATCGCGCCGCGCGACTCCGCGACTCCTCTCTCGTTGCCTCTCTCTCTCTCTCTCTCTCTCTCTCTCTGTCTCTCGCCCGTCGTCCTAATAAGGACGAGGCTCCTAATAACGTAGGCGCGTGAAGCACCGCGAGGAGTCGCGGCCGTCGAAACGTTGGCGACAAAATAGAAGAAGCCGAAGGAGAAAAGGAAGATATCTCGTCGTCGCTCGGCGAGACGGCCGCGGCGCGGCGGCGCAGAGGCGGATTTAGCGCGAGTTGCACTCCCTGGAATCGACGATCGACAAGCTCGCGCTGATCCGCGAAGGAGACTTAAAGTTTTAAGAGCGCGAAAGAGAGCGAGAGCGAGAGCGAGAGCGAGAGCGAGAAAGAGAAGATCGGCGAGTCGGCCCGCGAGCGGAGTGTTTTATTCAGGCCGTTCGATCAGCAGGAAATTTTCTTAGCCCTCGAGAAAGCGCGGAATCGAGCCGCGAGAACGTTGCTCCGCGTCGCGCCTGCGGCCCGACATCCATTATAAATCGCGCGATTTTTATTCCTCTCGCGCGAATTGCCGGGGATTAAGCCCGTGAAAATCCACTCGCACGCCCGGTCGCGATAAGAAATTCACGAGGCGCATTAAGCCACCCGGCGAGAGAGCGCGCGCGCGAAAGAGAGAGAGAGAGAGAGGGAGAGGGAGAGAGAGAGAGAGAGAGAGGCAGGAGGGAGGGAAACTCGCTCGCTCGCTCGTGACTTCCGTAAGAAGGTCAGGAACAATATACCTCTCGAGTGTCCGCGGTATCGGGACTACCTCAACGAGGGGTTGACGAGAAAGACTACTTAACGGCGTCGCGCGAAAACGCTTTCGCGGTCTGCCTCCCCCGCGCTCTTCCTCCCTCTTGTGAGTCTTGTGGGTCCGTTGCCGGGCGTCGTGCACGAGAATCGCCACGACGAATTCGCGCAATCGTCGCGTGTCGACGTTCGTTCTTCGCGCCGAGGAGAAGAGCTGCCCGAGACCGCAGAGATTGCCGTCGTTTTCGGCCGAGCTGAGGACGCCGGCGGGAGGGAGGGGCTCGTTCTCGTCGGCGGGCTCCTGTTCGCGCGAGGTAATTGGCCGGAGGAGAGCCGGTAATAACGATCGACGAGAGTCGGCTATTAAGACCTGACACGCGCCGCGATAGACGGGACAAACGGGAATCGATTAACGGGAATGGAAAATAAAACGAGAGATAGAGAGAGAGAGAGAGAGAGAGGGAGGGAGGGGGGGAGAAAACGCACGCGCTGGCGGAGCGCGTTTGTCAAATAGTGGATTTTTACAAACGATTTTTACAAAACCGCGCGACCGAGGCCATGAATCATATTCGCACCGGCGGGCGGGGCTGCGGAGCGAGAATGGGGGCGGGGGAGGAGGAGGGGAAGGAAAAAAAAAATAATGCGGCAGCACGCGAAAGGGAACCACCGATGCGCGTGTAACGGCATTTTTCGTTTCACTTAACGTTTAACGAATATTCGACGTGCCGCGGGATTGTCCCGCGTGATATTTAATTTAATACAATTGCGCTTTATTCCAAGAATGAAAAACAGCGACGACTCCGCGATAAAGCGCACTCTGTTAGCGGCTATAATTCTATCTTCGCTCGGCGCAATTCTCTCGCGCCGGCGTGTATCGCAATATCATCTCCCTCTTCTCCCTCCTCTCTCTCACTCACTCACTCACTCACTCACTCACTCTCTCTCTCTCTCTCTCTCTCTCTCTCTCTCTCTCTCTCTCTCTCTCTCTCTCTCTTCCCTGCCCCCTCTTCTTTCCGTCGTCCCATCGCACGCTGGAAAATGGTGCCCGCAAGAATCCCGCGAATTCCGCGTTTTATCAGACACCGTTTGCTCTCTCGACGAGTCGAGTCGCTCCTCTGCGCGCAATCTCGGATTCCGCAAAATTCGCTCCTTCTTCCATCCGGTGCCCCTCAACGCCCTCCGGCCGGGGCCTAAACTATCAACGAAACGAGGCAAGAAGACGCATTAATAATACGATCTCGTCGGTCATTCCACCGACCGACCGACCGACCGACCGACCGACCGGCGGACGGACGGACGGACGGAGCGACAGGATGGTGTTAGGAACCACATTTTTCAAGTCATGCCTGTTAATGCGGCGAACAAGGGTCCGAGCCGGGACCCCAATGGTGTACGCACCGAGGGGCACCGCCGGTGCCACGAAAAAAATTAATTACGTCAGCCCGGCCGCTCGTTAATTCCCGGCAATCGCGCCCGGCCGGAGTCATCGCACGCGGGGCCCCGGCTAATTGTGCGCACATTGTGCGTTACATACCGATCTACATACCGCGCTGATTGCATTCTAGCCGGCCGTAACCAGCGAACTAGCGACTAGAGCGCCAAAGGACAGACAGGGGGAGGGCCGCGCGGTGGCGGGCGGGAGAAGCGAGTCGTGCGAGAAGCAATTTGGTACGCATCGCGGAGTCATCGAGAGATGATAATGACTGTTAATTTTATTATTGCAAAATATCACGTCGGGGTGTCACGCGCTCACGCCCCCCCCCCGTTCGACTGCGCTTCTCTCTCTCTCTCTCTCGCTTGCTCCTACTCTCCCTCCTTCTGTCCCTCTCTCTTTTTCTTTTTCCTTCGTCTCCCTCTGCCTTCATCAGCAGCGGCCCCCGACGCGAGTGAATCATTTTAAAAGAGCGAGCCTAAGTGGTGGTAGTGATGGTGGTAGTGGTGGTCATCATCGTCGTCGTCGTCGTCGTCGTCGCTGTGCACCCCCCGACGGGTTTTTCATCGAGGGAACGCTCTTCTTCTTCTTCTTCTTCTGCGCGGGACGAGATTGCGCGCAGCGCAGCGCAGCATCCGCCGCACTCCGGCGAGCGCGCGACGATTGGCAGCGATCCAGCAAGGTGTCGATTCAAGGCCACGTATGGCGTGCCCTCCTCTCCTCTCTCGGCTCCCTCTCTCGCCGCTCTGTGCCCTCACGCATGGGCGTGACGAGTGACGTCACTCGGCTCTCACGTGAGCCATTGTAACGTGACGGAATGGCAGGAAAATTTGCACGCTGGGAGGGTCCGTGTAATCGGCCGCAGCCTCGATTACAGCGAAAATTCCAGCCGTCTCGTCGCGTATGGCAAACATCAAAGCCCCGGCTAGGTGGCCCCGTCGCCGCCTCCGTCGTTCTCGGGTGCACGGATTTTTGGCGCTTGTTTATAACCGTAAGGGCGCTGCGGGATTATTAAGCCCGAAGCAGGCGAGAGCATGCGCGCGCGGGTGACACGTGTCAAGCCAGCCTTCCAAGCTTTGGCCTCGCGCTGCACGACGACGCGATGAAAATCGCGAATTAAGCGATCGCCCGCTAACTAACGTCGCCAGCCCCCCCCCCACCCCCATTCGATGCGTTGCGGTATAAAGCGGTTGGAAGTAGGAGACGCGCCTCTCTCTCTCTCTCTCTCTCTCTCTCTCTCTCTCTCTCTCTCTCTCTCTTCGTGTTCCGCGAGAGCGGAAAGGAATTGGATAAAGCTGACTGTAAGCGGTGCGGAAAGTATGCGGTTTTGTGATATTTCGGCCCTTTGTGACTGTGTATAGATTATTTAAATATATGTACGCTATTTATATTTTATACTTTATATTGTGTAAGACCGTGAAGGGTTAATAACGCGTTATTAATGTATTTACTATAAGCGTTTACCTAAAACTCGTAATAGGATAAATAAAGTATGTATGAGGCATGCATATATCTATATGCATACAGCGCTATATTTTATATTGTACTTTTTAACTGTGCGTCATAAATTTTTGTATCTTATATTGTACTTGTACTTTTTAAGTTTTATATTGTACTTGTAACCTTTAATTATATTTATACTTTATATTGTATTTATACTTTTTAAGTTGCGTTATAAATTTTTATATTTTATATCGCACATATTCGTCTATTATTGTAATACTTTATATCTTTAATTTGTACTATGTATGTACAATTAAAAAATTGTACCAAAAGTGAATAAACACCTTTTTATCATTCACCACAGACTTGTTGTCCCTTCTTTATTATTACAATCCTTCTTAAATTAATACCTTTAGTTATTTTCCTTTCCGTGCCTCTTCCTAATTATACTCTCCTGATGCAAACTCACGAAATTGGAGAAATTCCAATTTCCTCGATTTTCGCGTTCTAATATCAGGAGAATATAATAACCGAAGAGATATTTCAAGTCTTGGCGAGAAATTCAGTTTCCCGATTTTCGCATTTTCGTATCAGGAGAACATGATAGCCGAAGAGAGGTGTTTCGAGTCTTGGCGAGAAATTCAAATTTTCTCAATTTCCTGATTTTTACGTTTTAGTATCGGGAGAACATGATAGCCGAAGAGGTATTTCAAGTCTTGGCGAGAAATTCCAATTTTCTCAGTTTCCTGGTTTTCGCGTTTTACTGTCAGGAGAACATGATAGCCGAAGAGGTATTCCAAGTTTTGCGAGAAATTTAAATTTTCTCAGTTTCCCCATTTTCGCGTTTTAGTATCAGGAGAACATGATAGCCGAAGAGGTATTTCAAGTCTTGGCGAGAAATTCAAATTTTCTCAGTCTCCCGATTTTCGCGTTTTAGTATCGGGAGAACATGATAGCCGAAGAGGTATTTCAAGTCTTGGCGAGAAATTCCAATTTTCTCAGTTTCCTGGTTTTCGCGTTTTAGTGTCAGGAGAACATGATAGCCGAAGAGGTATTCCAAGTTTTGCGAGAAATGTAAATTTTCTCAGTTTCCCCATTTTCGCGTTTTAGTATCAGGAGAACACGATAGCCAAAGAGGTATTTCAAGTCTTGGCGAGAAATTCAATTTTCTCAGTCTCCCGATTTTCGCGTTTTAGTATCGGGAGAACATGATAGCCGAAGAGGTATTTCATGTCTTGGCGAGAAATTCAAATTTTCTCAGTTTTCTGGTTTTCGCGTTTTAGTGTCAGGAGAACATGATAGCCGAAGAGGTATTCCAAGTTTTACGAGAAATTTAAATTTTCTCAGTTTCCCGATTGTCGCATTTTGTATCAGGAGAATATAATAACTGAAGTGGTATTTCAAGTCTTGGATAGAAATTCAGTTTCCCGATTTTCGCGTTTTATACTAGGAGAATATAAGGTGCGAAGAGGTATTCCAAGTGTTGGTGGGAAATCGGAATTTTCTGACTTTTAGGACTTGAGGATCAGGAAAACATGATGAACGAAGATATGGTGCAGGGAAAAAGGGATTTTAGGACTTTTTGGCGTTTGAGTTATAGGAATAAAGAGGGTATAAGTGATAGAAATAAAAAACATCTTAAACATGAACAGTATAATTTTTATTTATATTTTTGTACAAAATGACATAATATAATACATATAAAAAGTATAATACATGTGGGACGCGTACATACATATGTATAAATATTAAATAAATGTATAAATATTAAATATACACGTACAGTATAAGAATGTTTATATAAAAAAATATATTTATTTATATACAGGGTGCTAAATTTCAAACATAATAGGTGAAAAATGTCGAAAACTATGAAAGATATTAAGAAAAGCTAAAACACGAGTTTCATGTTCCATGATTTCGAAGGAGAAAGAGAATGGCATTATCAGTTTTTTATTTGTAGGACATTTTCAAGGTCAGTTGAAGATCAACTTAAACTTTTAAAATAGAAAGCCCAATTTTTTATTATATCTTCTTTTTCTACCAATTAATTTTAACAACTTTTTGTCTGAAACATTTTCTTATTTGCCTAATATTTATTGTGATATTTAAGGAAAACTTGGTAACTTTTTCAACATTTAACTTACGATATCTCGCTATTCTATTCGTCGAAAGAAAAAAATAATATTAGACTTCTTTTACCTTTTTTACTATTAAGAATATATTACTATAATAGTGCCCTAACTTTTGTTAACTCATCGACCATTGGAAATTTCAAAATTATTAGATTAAAAATAAAAATAAAAATAAAAAACTGATAATGCCATTCTCTTTCCCCTTCGAAATCATGGAACAGGTGTTTTAGCTGTTTTTAATATCTCTCATAGTTTTCGAGATTTTTTACCTGTTACGCTTGAAATTTAGCACCCTGTATATATAACAAAATGTATATAGTTGAAACAATACTGGAGGGTAAAGATATATGAGAGAGTGATAGGATTTTGAAAAAGCTAACTGCAAAATCCTAAAATGCATTAGATATCACAAGCTTTTGAGCGAAAATATTTTCTCATATACCTTCGAAGACATTCCGTTACAATAAATAAATCACTCGCCGAATATCTCCCGAGAGTTGTCTCAATCTCTGAATGCGCATGCATTAGAGAAAGAGAGCGTGTAAAATTACATGTCTTACTTGAAGCCGCTCCACGGTATATCCGCACTTCGGAGACATCGGTGTGCGATGGACACTTGCATACGTTCCCTCGTAGAGATGCACGGCGATGGAGGAGGAAGAAAACAGGAAATACATTCGTATACGTTCGAACGATCCAACGTGCGGAGGAAAAGAGCCGAGAAAATTCGACGGGTCGTACCTGCGGAAACGCGATGCTTCTCGCCTCTGCGCGGCGATAACGTTATTTATTCTAGTCGCGCCAACAATTTCTCCTATTCTTCCTGTTTCTTTCTAAAACCGTTTCTCACACTCGCTCACAGTCTCTCGCGCGTCCACACACTTGCGGAAGTGACGGAAAGAGAGAAAGAGAGGAAGCACGTTACCCGCCGTCGATGTCGATGATCGATGAAGAGCGAGATCTCGCACGAGGCTATTGTTTCGCGGCGATCCCGGAGCACTCGAGGCAGGCGGACGAAGAGAGAGAGAGAGAGAGAGAGAGAGAGAGAGAGAGAGAAAGAGAGGGAAAGGAGCAGCCGCGCCTGGTCGGGCCAACGTCATGAAATGGAGATTGCGACGCGTGATCGCGCCTCTCTTTCGCGCCCTCAGTCATTGTCTTGGCAAGAGAGCAAGGTCTGTGTGTAGCGGGAGGCAGAGGGAGAGAGAAAGAGAGAAAAGGAGGGAAGAGGAGAGAGAGAGTTGATCGTGATCCGGATTGATCGGAGTCTCTATAATCATCCCGGCGCGAAACAATGACGTTTGCGAGGCGCGCGAGAGAGCGTCACGCGTCCATGAATATTCAACGAATATCCCGCTTGGACCGTGTGTGCGCTGTATAAATAATATAATTGAGTTATACAGGCTGCGCGCGCGCTACGGTGCGATCGGTGCACTCTGCCCTCTCTTCCTCTCCCCCTGCTTCCTCTCTGCCGCTCTCACTCCCTCTCTCTCTCTCTCTCTCTCTCTCTCTCTCTCTCTCTCTCTCTCTCTCTCTCTCTCTCTCTCTCTCTCTCTCTGTCGATTACGAGTGCTAACGCGCGCGTGCGCGAGAGCTAAGAGAATCGGCGGTCGCGCGACGATATCGAGTCAGCCGCGGTTCCCAAATTAGACGGGATTGAAAGCCGTACGGCAATCATTCCTCGACTGCCGGCGATATAACGATAATAACGAGGGGCGCCGTTATATTTTATATCCACGCAGAAGGGCGGAGAATGATTGTGAGAGAGAGAGAGGGGGAGAGAAAGGGAGAGAGAGAGAAAGAGAGGGAGCGGAGGGAGAGAGAGAGATGGACGTGCCGAGAAACAGAACGACGTTAACGAGGTTGCTGTCTTGATAAAGTCGGCGTCAAAAATTAAAACTTGAAAGCAAACGAATTTCCGCGCACCTTTGACGGCCGCACCTCGTCGCGCCGCGCCGCGTCGCGTCGCGCGTCCTGGCATTTATTTCACGCATTTTTTCCTACGACGCTTTTCTCACTTCTTCCGCGGCGAGAAATTAACGAGGGAATATTACATTTTCAAAGGATCCCAGGGTCAACGAGGGCAACGCGCGACGACGCGCTGAAGAAGCCGGGAAGGTTAGAGGCGGAGAGAAAGAGAGAGAGGGAGAGGAGAGAGAGAGAGAGAGAGAGAGAGAGAGGCGGGAATCCGAGCGAGCGTACGAGCGGTTTGCCGCTTTATTCGCGTCGTGATTCCGCTCGTAATCGAAAACCACGGCGACGACGACGACGACGGTCTTGTTAACGCGCATTAAGCACGAAGGGGCGAACGCGGCCGAGTGTCGTCGCCGTCGTCGTCGTCGTCGTCGGCCGAATCGAAAAAGGACAATCGCGACGCGATCTCGCGCGTAATAGCCTCGAGACATTTCGCGCGACCACATTGTTAAGATAATCCTAATTTACCGATTAATCAGAGCGCAGGAAAACGACCCCCGTCAGCCAGGCGGCTGACTTTTGTCACCCTGACAGCTTTGCGCCAATGCCACCGGTAAGAATCTCGCGCGACTACAAAACACTGTAGCGAATACCGAGGCTGTTAACATACACAGTACAATCCCGAGTTTACGAGTTCCTTGAAGAAGCAACTCGATCCCTCTGTGCCGATTCGGAGGAGTTGCGTCTACGCGCGCGACACAGAGAGACGCTCTCGAATATCTTTCCCGGTTATACCCCTCCCGCCGCCCCGCTTCCCCCCGCGCTCGGCGGGGAGTTTCATCCGAGAGTCATTCCGGAGGTCCCCCCCTCCGGCGTCGTTACACACGCTACGCGAGGGGGTGAATTAAAATAAAAATAAGAAAAAAAAAAAAACACACACGCGGCGGCCAGAGAAGGGGAGAGGGGCGAGGGGCCCGATCCGCGGGCCCTTGTAGGAAACGCGATCCACGTGGAGCCGACGTCATACCAACGAGGTGTGTACCCACGTAGGAGAGCGGCGGCGAGCCCGAGCGATCGACGTGTCCAATTTACATGTGAATCACGCGCGCGCACCCTCTTCGTCGCGCTTCGACGCTAACGAAATTCCCGGGCCCGTCGTAAATCGTCGCCGAGGCCGGGGACGGCCCGCAATTTTCGGGTGACACACGCCTCTCTCGTTCCGGCTACGCCACTGCGCGCGCTGCGGGATCGAACGAACGAACGAACGAACGAACGAACCGCGACCGGCGAGCGAGCGAGTGCGTGTGTGCGTGTGTGGTAGTTCGTCCAGGTGATTACGCTGTCGCTCGGGGCCCGTTCGCCCCCCCTCCCCCCTGCAGCCGCCTCCGCTCCGTTAGTCCCATCGAGCGTGCGTGCGTGCGTGTGCGTGAACGGCGGACCGACTGGACCACCTCGTGTCCTCAAACCGTGAAGACGAAGGGACCCCGGCGGGAGAGCGCGGGGCCGCGGGGAAGCACGGTCGAGAGGCGCGCGGGGAGGAAGGGAGGAGGGCCTCATCTCGCAGCAATCGCTTTGGTCACGCCAGCGTCGCTGGCCCTCTCGCCCCGCTTTAATCAGGTGTTAAATACGAGCGTCGCTGCACACCTCGAGAGAGAGAGAGAGAGAGAGAGAGAGAACGAGAGAGAGAGACAGAGAGAGGGAGAGAGAGTATTCTCGCCGCCGCCGTTGCCTCCGCTCGCTATCTGCAGAGGAAACGCTTCCCTCTGTCTCTGCCTCTCTCAGCCCGTCTCCTCGCCCTTCCCCCGCGGCTTAAACACCTCCGTCGCACTTTGCGGAGCAGCCGGAGGAGGAGAGGAGAAGGGAGCGCGAAAGTCTGCTGACGGACGCTCGCGCGAAAAATCTACGAGCGGGGCACGCGCAGCTTTTCCGCCGACACTTTTCCACCGAGCGAGTTTCGGAAATTGCTGGCTGCGCGGCCGAACGGACGTTGGGGAGAGCGGACGCGCGCCGGGGAAACAATATGATTCGCCGCCGCATTTCACTCGACGAGCGAGAGTCGCACGACTCTCGCGGCTTTTGTCGTCAAGCTAACGAGCGCGCGCGCGTGCGCGCGTCCGTCGCGCAGGAGTCGTGAAATCATTCGGCGCGATCGCCGAGGCAAGGAGCGCGCCGCGGGACGAGCCTCGGCGCCGATTCCTTCCACTCGCCGCTTCTTCTTTGCAGCACCAGCGCGCGAAACCGCTCTCGCCTCCACGCCGACACTCGCTCGACTTTGCCCGGCGGGCTATAGATGTGCTGAATCAAGCAGCCCGCTTCTCCGCCTCGCGAGAACAGGCAGAACCGCACTGGGGCGGCTGGGGAGGGAGGGAGGGAGGGAGGGAGGGAGGAGATTAGAGAGGGACCTAAAGTCGGGCTCACACGACGACAGGTGGGCCCGGCCGGGGCCGCGCTCGTTAGCCGGCGAGAGGAGACGGCCTCGAAAAGGGCCGCGATCTGGAACGTCCGGTCGTTCGATCGGAGGGAAGGAAGACGGGGGGACCCGTCCGGGTCCTATCTAAATCGACGTTGACAGAAACGTCCGGTGAATAAAGCCAGCGTGGCGTCAACGACACGTCCACTTTCCCTCCGGCCCCTCCCCCTCCCCCCCCCCGCCCCCGTCACAGAAAATCGATGCTCTGGAAACGTAGAGCTGATCGAACGGCACTATGAAACTAAGTACGCTTGAGAGAAAGAGAGAAAGAGAGAGAGAGAGAGAGAGAGAGAGAGAGAGAGAGAGAGAGAGAGAGAGAGAGAGAGAGAGAGAGAGAGAGAGAGACAGCCGTTCGCATCGGTCACGTAGGAGAGCTCGCGAGGACAGCCGAGCGTTCGCCCGGAAACGTCGTTTCGCACACCAGTGTCGTCGGCGCACCGACTCGCGGCGACCCTTATACACCGTTCGCGGCCGATGGCCCCGCGACGATGGATAATCCACGAGGCGACCGGATTATCGGACAGACGAAGAGAGAGAGAGAGAGAGAGAGAGAGAGAGAGAGAGAGAGAGAGAGAGAGAGAGAGAGAGAGAGAGAGAGAGAGAGAGAGAGCGAGCTTCGGCTGGTACTCTCGCTCGGAGGAACCGCGAGGCACGCGAGGTCACGCGACGGCGAGAGAGAGCCAAGAAGAGGCTGCTGCAGAGGAGGTGGCGAGTACTCGGGCCGAAGGCGCCTCGACGAGACAAGAAGAGAAGGCGCCCCGCGGCGGCCGACTCGTCCGAGTTCGATCATCGGGGAGGGGTGGGGTGGGGGGAGGGGGGGGGGGCGGTGGCGGCATGTACGCGTACGGTAGTTGCGGGGAGGTAGGTGGATGGATGGAAGGAAGGTGAGGAAGAGGAAGGAGCCAGCCAGTCAGCCAGTCAGTCAGCCACCCAGTCCGTCAGTCAAGCCGTCGCGCGCGCGCGCGCGCGCGCGCCTCGTTCTCCGTCACTCGTTCGCTCACTTACTCGCTCGCTACTCGGTGTGTTAATTAGTTAAGGTTGTTGGTCGGGGACTAAATTACACCTCCGGAGCTACTCAAAGGAAGCAATTACTGGTGGCGCAGCCCCGGAGGGGGAGTCGTGAGGCTCGCGAAGAGGCGCAGCGCGGCCGTGATGGAACGACGAAGAGAGAGAGAGAGAGAGAGGGAGGGAGAGAGGGAAGGGGGGCAGAGGGAGAGATGGAGAAGAGGAGAAAGAGAGGCGAGTGAGCGAACGAGCGAGTCGACCGACCAGTCGCGCGCGGAGTCGAGGTAGCTCGCTCGCTAACTTGCGCGGCTCGATGAGCTGCCAGCGCAGAAGCGCCCGCCGCCGCCGCCGCCGCTGTCGTCGTCGTCGTCTACTTTTGTGCTACCGCTGCTAAGTAACGCCGCGCGCGCGCAAGCACGCTTTTCCATGTCGATCCGTCTCAATGCGCTCGTACTCGCGGCACACACGCGACTCCCGCCCCTCTCCTCCTCTCTGAGCGGGCTACGTGGTTACTTTTATGTTCAACGACCCGCCACCCGCCTTCTTCTTCTTCTTCTTCTTCATCATTCTCTCTCTCTCTCTCTCTCTCTCTCTCTCTCTCTCTCTCTCTCTCTCTCCCTCGTCGTCCTCGTCCCGTCGTCTGGTTTCTTCCGAGCCAGCCAGCCGCTTCGCTTGGCGCGCGACGAGCAACGTGCTCGTCTGAGAACGCCAAGCGGCGCGAGTCCCGCGTAACGCCGCGTTAAATGAGGTCAGCTCGCGCCGGCTACGGCGAGGCTTTATACCGCCAAAGGGGGGCAAAGTTTTAGAGTCGTTTAATATTTCAGAGCGTGATCATCGGAGAGGGTTATTAAACGACTTTGGTGGTTATCGCGTAAGCTCTCTTCCGCATGGCGCGGATGCAGGCATCGCCGCCACCCTCGAGGGGGTCGTCTTCGGTTTCTTCCGTATTTATTGAAAATACGTCGGCTGTGCCGAGGAGGAGACACACCCGGTCGATGCTCGTTGAGAACGAGAGAGGGGGCGGGGGGGGGGAGAGAGAGACGCGTGTTGATTTGAAAGCGAGACTATTTCGCGGGAATTCTCTTTGTGCCGCCCCATCGCCGACTCGGTAATAGTCGCGCGCGGGTGGCAGCGTCGGAAGGACGAGGAGAAGCAGAAGAAGAAGAAGAAACGAAAATTTCCGGGGATTTATTACAGGGCAGTCTCTCTCTCCCCGTGATGCCTCGATTGAAGCCGAGCGGAGGTGATACCCAATCAGCCTCGCCTCTCGTCCTCGCGCGATCGATGCCGCACGCAGCCGCCACACGCTAGCGCGCGGCTAGACAATAAAAATCAGCGACCCCGGTCGCCCCCCCCCTCTCCGCCATTCTATCCCCAAAGGACGACTCCTTATCTCGTTCTCGGACTACGCCCGCTCTCGCGCTACTTCATCGTCCGCGCCGCGATTCATCCCTTCGCTCATAATTGCACGCTCTGCGTCGCGCTGATTGTAGATTACAGTGATTTCGCCGGTCTCGTCTCCTCGTCTCTCGCGCGCTTATTAGTAAGGACGCGAGACATCATCGGCGTAAAACGCGAATCGGTCGGTCGCGGAGATTCCCGTCGGATCCTTGAGAGATCTTGTTAGTCCTAGTTAAGAAAGAAAGAAAGAAAGAAAGAAGAAGAAATTATCGAGCGAGCTGACGACGCCCGTCCGCAGCGCGAACGACTGGACGGGGCGCGGTATTTCCTCCGAGACGGCGAAGCGAATCGGGGAATCGAGAGAAACGCGATACGAAGAGCGCGCGATGCGGCTTCAGATATTCCGCGGTGACTGCGAGAGTCCTGCGAGTCGACAAAACGCGACCGGCAGCCCGCCGCCGCCGCCGCCGGTCGTGGCCTCCAAAGTGAACAACTTCCACTCGTGGCCGCGGTTTCGAGAGACCGAATGCAACGCCGGAGAGAGTTCCTAGAAGCCCCGAGCCTTTAAGGACCCGGCTGCCCCCTCCTCTCTCTCCCGCTCCGCGCTCGCACACCCGCGCCCGTTCTCGGGATACAATGCGTGTTCCGCTTTCGGATCCCTCGCGTTCCTCCGGCTCCGAGCGAAGGTCCTCTTCCCGTCGCCGCATATTTTCCCCGTCCCGACTTATCCCCGCGAAGCGACCGCTCTGGAAATCCGACCGGACGAATCTCGCTCCTTCTTCTTCCCGCTGCGGAGGACCTGCTCGACCCGCTTCCTATCTCATCTCTCCGCTCGCATTTTGTGCCTATCTCGGCGACACGGACGCGGTAATGGAAATGACTCGCATATACGATACTCCTCCCGATTGCCACCGACCGTCACGTGACTGTTGCAGAGGCGCTAGAGGGAGGGAGGGAGGGGGGGAGGGACACATCAGAGAATTTGAATTTCGACCCGGTGGACGCGGGTCGTCGTTGCGGGGAAGACGCGATTACGTAAACTCAGGGTCTCTCTCTCTCTCTCTCTCTCTCTCTCTCTCTCTCTCTCTCTCTCTCTCTCTCTCTCTTTCTGGCGGGCGCATTTTTTCCCTTGTCCCTTCGCAGGCGATAACGTCCGTCGCCGCGATTGCGAGGCGCGCTGTTTGGACGTCGCTCTTAATGGTCGCTGAAAGAGAAGCGCGAAGGAACGGAAGGGTTTGAAGCGGAGAGGCGGGGGAGAGAAAGGGAGAGAGAGAGAGGGCTGAACGACAGAGAGCCCGGAGGCTGGGAACAATGAGGGGGCTTGATTTGTTCCGGCGCCTCTTCGCGACGCGCGACGCTCCGGATTATGCCCGGAAGTCTTTTCTTTATCCGTCCCGGTATCTCTCCCGCGTATTCGTCCCTCTCTCCCTCCCTCCCTCCCTGCCCCTCGCTCTCACTCTCTCTCTTTCTCTCTCTCTCTCTCTCGTGGAAAACGCGCACCACCGCGCCACTCGTCCCCGCCGCGTTCACGTACGTCCCCCCGGACCCCCTCGCTCCGCCCCCCCCCATTGACGCGGGGGACGCGTGCGGTTATCGCCGCACAGCCTCCGGGCGAAAGTCACCTACGACGAGGACGAGGACGAGGACGAGGACGCTCGCTATCAGCAACGGGGCGGCGGCCATCCGAGGCGCCACATCGGCGACTGCCATAACTCGAGACGGCTCCGACAGTAACTGCCGCCGCCGCCGCCGCCGCCGCCGCCGCCGCCGCCGTCGCCGTCGCCGTCACGACCACGTCGACAAGGACACGACACGAGCAGGCAGCAGCCCCGGCATCGCCGCGGTCGTCGTCATCTTCGTCACCGTCGGCGACTGGCGCATTGTGTACGGAGGACGTGTCGCCCCTTTCTTCTTTGCGCGTCTCCCCCCCCTCCCCGCTCCCCCCTGCCCGCTCGGAGCGCGGGGACGAGAGAGCATCGCGGAAAGCGCGAATGACAGGCGCGCGAGGGGCCCGAGGGAATATTAAAAACGTTCGGCGCGCGCGAGGACGGTGGAGATGGGCGTGCAGAGAAGAGACGCTGATGGCATCCGCGCGCCGCCGTCGCGCCATCCGTCGCTGCCCTGGCGCGAGTAAGCGTGACGAGTAACAAGCCCCGCGGATGTGTGTCATCACTCCGCTCGGTTTCGTCGACGTAAGAATGTGCCGGCGCAGCGCGCCGGGGATCTAAGAGAGATGGCTATTTAGGCGAAGCCTGCAGGAGGAAACAACCGCGCGCGTATTGTGGAGTTGAATACTCCGTCACCCTGCGTGCAGTGGCGCGGCAGTCTGTCTCTTATTCCCCCTCTCCCCCCCCCTCCATCCGTGTTTTTCCACACGAATGTCTCACTTGCTAAATAAATGCACGCGGCGGGTAAACCGAGCGGCTCGCTCCCCCTCCCGCGCGCGCCCCCGCGGTGGCTCCGCGCGCAACAGACCCGGTCCGCGTGCACGCTCTCTCTCTCTCTCTCTCTCTCGGAAAACAATTGGGTCGCTGAATAATTTCGCAGGCCGAGGCGCGCTTAACGAAGATTGCGATCGGACGTATCCGTGTCATTATCCGGAGGGTGAGGGGTGAAGAAAATTGCCGACGAGGCGGTGACGCCTCGTCGGCGGGAGTTTTCGAGAAGATGCTGTGATTGATTTCGAACGAGAGCACGGCTGAGTGGATTTTTTTTACCCATCCGAACGAGTTTAACCCATTAGCATCCGCGAGCGGAATAATCCGCACACAATGATTGTCATTTATCAGCAGCCGCGGAATAATACGCGCTCTCGGCGTTCACACTTGTCGCCAATGATGCGCGTTAACGCGCGATGATCGCGGGCCGACTCTGTCCAGTCGTGAACGTCTCCGATTTCTCTGAAGTTGGTTGCGCATTTAGAGCTGTGACGCAAATGAGTTAATATTTAAATGACGATATTTAAATATCGCGTCGTTTTTAAGCGTGATTATACATCTGCTTAGCCAACCAATTTGGCACCGCCTCGTTTTCTCGCCTTTCAAACTTTCAATCTTCCAAAGAGCGACTCTGGCACCGCGCTGCGGGCTCGGTCAGAACAGACACTCATTTGCTGGCGCACACAAACATGCAATCGCACGGGTGAACCTGGGGAGGCAGTAATCGCTAATGGCGACAGGTAACGTTGTTTGAATATTTTCCGTGTCAAATCTGCGCGGCAATTAAGCGCGGCTGCTTTTCGGGAGGTTTACGCGGGGCGAGATGCGAAAACGCGATTTCTCCGCGAATGCGTACTCCTGAATGTAAATTCCCCAGATTTACATCCTCCGCGCATCTGCCATTATTCACGCCAGCTGTGACAGCGAAGCTGTGAGAGAGCGCAATTTTTCCCGCCTGCTCTCGCATGCGCGCAAAGTCGCGCGAGAGAACTCGTTGATTCCGCCGACCAAGCGCCTGCTTTCCTGCGCGCACTCGCTCGCTCTCTCTCTTTCTCTCTCTCCTCTCTCTATCTTGGGGGACCGATAAACGTCGATCCTCGAGAAATCCGCCCGATATGGTCGCACGGACGAGGCTGCGGACACGTGTCGCGATGCGCTCGACATCGGCCGGACGCTCGTCGTTGTCGGATGACCGTGACGGCGAGAAAACGCCGGTTTCGTTCGGCGGGGTTTAAGTGCCGTCGCGACGCGGTTGTCACGATAACATTCACCGATACACAAAAAAAGGAAAAAGAAAAACCAGAAACCGCCACGTACTTGGAATTCTTTCGCCGCTGTTAACGATCGGACAGAGCACGCGTGCGCGTGGAGGGAGCTGGAGAAAAAGAGAGAGAAAGAAAGAGAAAGAGAGAGAGAGAGAGAGAGAGAGAGAGAGAGAGAGAGAGAGAGAGGGGCCGAAGAAGATAAGATTAACGAGACGCGATAAAGAGATAGTAATTGATAATAAACGAGTCAATGGAGGGGCGCGAAAGAAAAAAAAGTCCTCCGTTCAGGACAACGCACGCGCGTGTATACACGGTAGTTATTAAAAACAGAACGGTAATTACAGCCGGCGCCCTTTATTTTTCACTACGTCACCGGTACACACACGGCCGGGCGACATTCACCGGCGCGACGCGCGCTTTGTCGCGGTTTCGCGGATACGATAGTGGAGATTTAACGGAAGCCCGCTGTACGTTTTAACCGGCCGCAACCGCAACGAAGCTGAAAATTACGCGCTCGCGCGCCGCAATGCCCGTTCATAACGGCCGATCGATCTCTCTCTTCCTCTCTTTCTTTTTGTCTCTCTCTCTCTCTCTCTCTCTCTCTCTCTCGCTCGCTCTCTCTAATGCGTCTCGGGCTATTTACGTCGGGCCGTTCGCCACTCTCATTTTCATCTTCGCCCTCGCCGATTTTCAACGCTGCGCCTTTTCGCGAGAGGTCGACGTTTCTCTCGTCGACACCGGGCCGCGTCCTTGACGGCGATCGGAGCAGTATCGCCCGGGTCTTGAATTCTCTCACGATGGCGTGTACACACGGAGAGAGACCAGGGCGAGAGCGATCGAGCGAGGCGTAGGCAAAGCAACCGTAATAATGGACGAGAAAACGAGACGCGGACGGATCGACGGTGCAAGCAGGCAAGCAGAGAGAAGGGGAGAGAGAGAGAGAGAGAGAGAGAAAGAGAGAGAGAGAGAGACACAGAGGAGGCGAGCATTGCGGAGCAAGGTAAAACGAAGCGAGACGAGGCAAGGCAGGGCAAGGCAGGGCAGGGCACAGCGAACGCAGGGCCCGAGGGCTACCGCAGCGACGGCGAGGAGCGGCGGAACGGCAGGAATCGGCGACGACAAACCGGGCGAGTCGGGCCGGGGCGCGGAATGGTGAGTAGCGGGGAGAGAGGGGGAGGGGGAGAGAGCGAGTGAAACGGAGAGATCCGGAGGGCGAGAGAGAAAGAAAGAGAGAGAGAGAGAGAGGGAGGGAGAGAGCGAAGCGGAGCCGAGCCGTTGCGGAGGCGACGTGGCTCGGTCGTGTTTTATTTACTTAAGACCAGTAGCGAGCTCGGCGCAGGTAGAATTCCACAGCTGGAATCTTAATAAGGGTGGGCAGGGGTTCTCCCGCGGCTCCGCGCCGCGTCCCGTTGTCGTCTCCCTCGTGCCGGCGATTGCACCGAGGTGCCGCCGTGGCGACTGCTTCGTCTTCCTCGGCCGGGAAGAACGAGAAGCGAGAGCGAGAGAGAGCGAGAGAGAGAGAGAGAGAGAGAGAGAGAGAGAGAGAGAAGAGTATCGGCGGACGTGTGTGTACCGATACTTACACGCGCGGCGTGTGATATCCGTATCTCCGGAACTGCCGGCACGGCGCGACACGACGCTCCGCGATCTGCTCACTCGGAGAATCGATATCTCGATTTCGGAAAGCCCCGGCGAGATATATGCCGAGGCAGCAACTGGTCGCTCGCGCGCTGACGATCTTCCGACTCTCTCGACCGAGAGTGATCGCCATTGATCATTTATATTGTGTACTCGAGAGAGAGAGAGAGAGAGAGAGAGAGAGAAAGAAAGAGAGAGAGATAGCTGTAGAGTGAATATCCTCGTCAGCCTTTTTCTCTTTCCGCTCTTCCACGTCTTCGATAATAAAGATTATCGCGGCTGGGAGTTGAAGCTCTCGCGCGAGAAACGGAACGCTCGCAGCTGCCTAGAGATCTCTAGGCAACGACTTTTATTTTTGGCTAGCGACGCGCTAGCGATACGCACACGGCCGGCGGATAATGTGCCCGGAGTCGAACAAGAGGAAAGCGAGAGGGAAGGAGAGAGGGAGAGAGAGAGAGAGAGAGAGAGAGGAGTTTATGGTCGAACACGCGATAAGGGCGCCGGTCGTTTGTACAACGGCGCTCACGGATAAACGCGTGTCGCCGCGTGTTATCTCGTGAAATTTACATCCAACGGGTGGTAATTTTATCGCGCTACTCCGAAATCTCCCGCGCCTTCCCGCGCGCGTCCTGTCCTCGCCGCGAGGCGACACGTTCGTCGGAGAGAGAGAGAGAGAGAGAGAGAGAGAGAGAGAGAGAGAGAGAGAGAGAGAGAGAGAGAGAGAGAGAGAGCGTCGGTCATAAAATCGCGTTCGCTCGAATTCCGAGAAAGCCCGTCTAATTATGGCTCCCTTAATGCGAGAGCAGCGGCTGCTGCTGCTGCTGTCCTTGAGCGTCCATCCATAGACAATTACGGACGCACCCCCGGCGATAATTAGCCAAACCGGGCGAGAGCTCGCGCGCGCCGGAAGTGTGCGGAATCGTCGCGCGCCCGGCTATCGATACACAGCGGCGTGGCGGCCCGATATTTTCACGGCCGCCGGTCGTTCGCATTTCGTCCGGGGGCGCAGCGCGTCGGGGAAACGAACGAAGACACGCTTGTTAGACACCCCGAGTGTCTCCGAGCGCTCGACCGTTACGCGTAATTACGGCGGAGCTTAACGAGAGAGAAAAAAAAAAAGAGGAATCGACGCGAAGAGGAAAAGTTCAAGCTCGCTGGCCGAGACGAGGCCAGCGAAATTTCAATAAAATTCCGCTCGCTGTTCTCGAAGAGCTGATAGAATCGGCCGGCAAGGTTGCGCTTTACATCGCGCGAGAAAGAGTGGGAGGGAAAGAGGGAGACAGAGAGAGAGAGAGAGAGGGAGGGAGGGAGGGAGGGAACATCGGCCGTGGCGGTGCCGGCGAAATTATTGCGTCCGCCTAACTAATCCATACCGCAACGTATGCGACCCCTCAACCCCTCTACGTGCGTGGAGTGCGTGCTACAGTCGAGTGTACCATCGGGCGAGCTCATATAACGGGTGACTCCCGAGTGTCGGCCGAAAATAGCGCGCGTCACACAGAGGCGCGCGTATCCGGTCGCGCTCGTGAGAGCCGAGAGAGCGCGAGGCCGTGAAAAAGTTGTGTTTATTTCGCGCGCGCGAAATGAACAATCGCGGAGCGGGGGTGATGATGGTGGTGGTGGTGGTAGTAGTGGTGGGGGGAGGGGGGCGGAAATATCCGAATACTCTCACCTCTCTTTCGCGCCCCTTTGCAGGAACAATGGCGCCGAGAGGCAATCCACCGCCGCGCCGCGGACTCGCGAACCAGAGTGCGCGATCGACGGGATAAATCCGGAATGATAGCGAGCGACGACGACGACGACGACGACGACGACGACGACACGCGATACCGTGAAATCTCTCGAGATAAAGCGCAAAGCGCTCAAGCAAGCAGCGTGGAACGCAATCGCGCCGCGTCACACGCACGGTCGCGCACACGCGTCTCGTATCGCGCACGTGCTGCGAGAGCGCGCAATTTCGAGCCGGCCTCTCTCTCTCTCTCTCTCTCTCTTTCTCTCTCTCGCTCTCCATATCTCGTTCCGTGTACGGCGCGCGGTGCATACGCGCAAGCACGCTGCAGTGAGGTGCACACACGCGTGCGCACGTGTATCGCGGCACGCACGTGCTAAATTGCGGGGCGCGGTTGCTGCAGCTCGCGTTCGCGCGACGAGCAGAGTGAGTGAGAGAGAGAGAGAGAGAGAGAGAGAGAGAGAGAGAGAGAGAGGTAGAGCGAGCGAGGACGGGAGGAACGAACGCGCTCCGTTCTCGCGGCGTCTTCCTAACCGGAAGCGCATCTCGCGTGCGCGGCTCAGACGAGAGTAATGAATAAAAAGCGGAAGAGAGCGGCGCGCCTCGAAGACGCCCGGCCGGCGCGCGCGTTCGCGATGCACCGTAATTACGTTAACGCTCGCCGCCGGGAGGAGAGAGAGAGAGAGAGAGAGAGAGAGAGAGAGAGGGAGAGGGAGAGACAGCGCCAAGTTTCGCCGGCGATTTCACCTCGTGTTTATCTACAACGCGCGAGAGAGCCGCAGCAGCTTCTTCGCGTTTTATTCGAGTGCGAGTTTATCGTCTTCTCGTAAAGCGTCACGCTCTTTCTCTCTCTCTCTCTCTCTCTCTCTCCCAGCGCGACTCTTCTCACTCACCGTCGACGCGTAAACGAATCATCACGACGCCGGCGACGGCGGTCGTTCTTAATAACGATCGCTAATGCACCCGTCACGAGGAGGAGGCGACGCAGCGGGGCCACGCGCGCTACCGGGCGAAAATGATCGCCAGGCGGCTTGGCAGGACGCGCGAGTCCTGGTCCTCCCGGCGAGACGTGGAATTACTCCAACGACGCTAATTATCGTGCGCTAATGCGCTCTTGTAAATGTGAGCGCGGCGCTGAGATGCTGACATTAATATTATCGAGCTAACTACCACTTCGGGCCGGTAATAGTAGCTAATTCAGTAATGATACGTCTCGACACGAGAAGCCGACGATGCGTCGTCGTCGCGCCCGCTTCCTTCCTTCCGACGACGAAGAGAGGAGCGTCGTCGTCGCCGACGACGACGCCGCCGCGCCGGTCTCTCGCGGCTCTCTAGTTGGAGACACCCGGCAGCGTCTGTGCGCTCTCCCCCCTCTCTCTCTCTCTCTCGATTCGGGGGAAGGGAATTATAGTCGTCGTTGTATACTCAGTTTCGAGGCGGCCTCAGGACTTTTTGCAGCCGATGATGCAACGGGAGGACTCGGTTTCTGGGAATTCAGCCGCGTGGAGAGAAGAAAGATGTGCGGACGGAGCGTGTCGAGACCGACGAGGTTACAGGCGAGGGGAAAAAAAGACCCGGCAACTGATTCTTCGGTGTTATTTGGGCAGACCGAAACTTGCACTTGATGATCCCCCGGAGAGTCCCGTTCAGCCATCTTGATAACTCGCATTATCTCAACCGGCTCTTGACACGACTTTCGAGTTTCACTCGCGATAACAGATATGCTGTTCCTAGTCGCCGAGTCTCTCTCCGTTCAGTTGCACCGAGTGAATTTTTTCACGAGGAAATCTCGGCTCGGCCAACTAATCTTCTCTTATCCGGACCGGACGGAAAAGGGGCACACAAGGACTCCTGCAGGATGTGTCTGTACTGTGTTCACTTATCTCGGCCGAGACGGTTTCAACGCGACCGAGAATACGCAGCCGAATATTTCCCCGAGACGCCGGAAGTGTAGTTTCTCGTCGCGACGCGACGTGACAGACAATCGACGCCGAAGACTCGGCGATCTTACGCGAGTTGAGACTCCCAGTCGCGTCGTCGCTGCAGTCGCTATGCAGACTCGAGAGCGCGACTACAGCCGGCGGATAATTTGTCGCTCGGCTGAAGCAAATTCCGCAACATGTCGGAAGCAGGAAGTCGGCGACCGGGCGGGTTCGCGCGTGCACGCACCAGCCGGCTCCGTGTGCGCGCAGGGGGTTGGAACGATTACCCGATATATGTATGGACGTAACCCTCTTCGCGGCGCCCCCCCTCCCCCCGTCACTCTCTCTCCCCCTCTGTCGTCGCTACATAAAATCTACCACGGCGCCGAGATATAGAGAGGAGGGTGCGTGCAGGATCGGGGTTGCGAGAAGGGCAGGATCTCGCATAATGTCCGTGTAACACACCCTGCTCATCACGCGCCACTTGCTCCCCTCCCGCGTAAGTCTCTCTTCTCCCCGCGTCATCGAGGCGACCCCTGAAAACCTACTGGCCCTGAACAGACCCTGCGGTGGAATAACGTCTCCCCTCTTGTCCCCCCCTACCCTCCTTCAGCGCGCCCTCTCGTTTCGCCCCCCTTCTTCCTCCGATCGCATTCCTGTCCCGTTCCGTTTGTCTCTCTCTCTCTCTCTCTCTCTCTCTCTCTCTCCCTCTCTCTCTCTCCGTCCGCCGCTCGCTCCATCCCTCTCCGTCTCCCTCGCTCTCGCTCTCGTTATTAACTCGCCGACTCGCACATGCGAGTTATGTTTATATTATGATATTAATAGAGGATAATGCGCGGCCTCCATCACCAGCGGTAGCACCCGTCGCAGCAGGTTGTTTGTCGGCCCTAAGAGGGTGCCCAGGGCCGTATAACCGGGTCCGGGGCGTCGAGAGCGCAGGTGCCTCGGGGGCACGTCGATCGGACGCGCCTCCTTCGCGGTACGATGCGAGACCCATTAATCGACACGTCCATGCAAATTCCACCTAATTTGTATCGCTTCCTTCTCTCTCTCTCTCTCTCTCTCTCTCTCTCTCTCTCTCTCTCTCTCTCTCTTCCTCGTCCAGCGCTGCCCTCACTCTTAGTGCGCCTCGTTGCCTTTCAAAGACGCGAGAGCACTGGTGAATTTGTGCCGGACACGTCGCGCTCTCGCCAACGGATAATTTGGCCGTTCAATTAACCACGGCTCCGGTTATTCCCGGCGATATCGCGGAGGAGAGAACGAAAGACACGCAAGAGCAGCGAAAGGAAATAAGGTGAGGAGAAGGAGGTTTTTTGCCGCGAGCAGAAGAGGGTCAGTCGCGGCGGAGGTATCGGGGGCGATCAGGTCTTCTTCCGCGATTACGGCAAGCTCCAAAAGTAGTCGTGACGGCATTAATTGTGCGCTTTGTGGCGCGTAGGCAGCGCGCGCGCGCGCGCGGGACGGGCGGAGAAAAAGAGCAGCAGGCGAGAGAGCGAGGTCTGTCTCTTCCGCTATAAATTACACGACTACGAGGAGAGAGACGCGGGCCCGAGAGAGAGAGAGAGAGAGAGAGAGAGGGAGAAAGAGAGAACAGAGTCGGCCGATGCATCTCGCAACCGGCGGAGAAGAGAGACAGATGAAGACTCGGATGAAGAGAGAGAGAGGGGGGAGGAGGAGGAGGAGGAGAAGGGGAAGGAGCGCAGCCTATGATTTCGACGGGCCGGAACGCGAAATTTTTGGCCGCGGAAAGGACGAGGGGGAAAACATACGTTGAGGAGGAGGAGAGTGGGACGATATCGTTTAAGCGGTCGGCGAAAAAGGGAGTCGACTACCAGGAACTCACCGTCGCGGCCGACTCTGGCCTCTCTCGCTCTCCTCCTCACCCCTTCCGCCGAGCCGGCCTAGCCCGCTACCCAATTCGAAAAGGGCAACCCCCTCGGGACCCGCATCTCGTTACACGGAACATCGTGTAATTAGCACGTCGTTGCGATTCCGACTGTATGTACACATATATATTATATATATATGTGTATATATATATATATATGTGCATTATATATATATATGTATGTATATGTATAGGGGCTCGTAAACGAATGATCCGCTAAAGATAGCCGGCTAGGACGAACGCGTTCTCCCCGAGTTCCGTCAGCGTGAGATTTTCGCCGTAACCAACCCGCCGCCCCTCCCTCCCCGCCGGTCTCGTCAAACATCGCGAGTTTCATTTTGAGCGCGCGTGCGATTTATGACGGGAGCGGTTTTGTGCGAGGGAACACTCGAGAACCGCGATTGATAACGCGATCGGTTATACAACTCGATTCGATAACGCGAGCGAAGAGAGAGGGGGAGGGAGAGAGAGAGAGAGAGAGAGGGGGGGAAGGAACAAAACAGGTTCCCCTTGGCCCGCTTTCATCGTCATTGTCACACGGCGCCGCGCGAGGAATTAGAATAAAAAGGGAAAGAGAGGGGAAAAAAAGCCCAGAGTAATAACCGCTCGGCGAATGTATAACGCGAAATTTGACCGCTATTGTTTAAACGATATCGAATTACTGCCCCATCGCAGCCGCGATGCGATCACAACACAATGGAACTTTTCGTATTTCGTGGTTCGCGCGCGCGCGCGCCTCCTCTGTCGCCCGCCCGCCCCCGCCTGCGCGCCGCTCTCGCTCTCTTTGTGCCGCGTCAAATTCGATATCGAGTTATTTTTCAGCGTGATTACATTAATTGCCCCGGCGATGCAGGCGCGCCTCTGATCACAGGCGCGATCGCTGTAATGTCGTTGGGCCGGTTATTCAGCCGAGAACGCGCGAGGTGTTTCTATTTTCGAAGGTTAACGCGATTACGTTCCGTGCAGTTTCGTCTAGCAGCAACTCGGCCTCGTAACTGTCGTTCGCGCCTCTCGTTCTCTCCTCGGGCCGCCCCCGCCCTCCCGCTCGTTATATTTCATTTACGCCGAACCGAACTGATCGGGCGAGGGACTCGATTACAAAAAAAAAAAAGAAGAAAAAATGGCTGAGTGACAGAGAGGAAGGGGGAAGGAAAGATCGAAAAATCACCCCGCCGATGATTCGGACGCGATTCTCGACGTCGCTCGACGAGATCGCAAGGAGGGGGGCTCTTACGAGAAGACGATTTTATTCAATTCACCCCTTTGCGACTCGGGCAGCGAGAGCGAGTGTCGCGCTCCGAAATTGTTTAAGCGCGACAACATGGCGCTGGCGCGATATCGCGGAAGCTGAGAAATCGACGTCTCCGAGAGCGCGGCCGAGAGCCGCGACGGAAGAACGCAACAGGCGCGTCCCCCCTCGAGAGAGAGAGAGAGAGACGCCGTACGCACGCGAAGAGTTCCCCCCATTTCTCGCATACTTGGCGGTCTCCGTAACGACGCGACCGCAAACTCACGCGAGATCACCTCTCGCCTTCATCCTCGTTTCCAATCTGCCCGCGACGACGGCTGCGGCGGTTTCCGGCGTGCGCGCTCGCGGACTCCACGCTCCGGATGATCGAAGCGCGCCAACGAGGCGCGTTCTCCGTCCGTTTCAATTCCGAGATCTCTCGCCGCGACGGATGTGCGCGACTACTCGTTAGATCAATCGCACCGCCGCTCTTCCCTCCCCCCCTTCTCTCTCTCTCTCTCTCTCTCTCTCTCTCTCTCTCTCTCTCTGTCTCCTGCCATAACATTTATATCGGTAACGCCGTTCCCTCGCACCCCCGCGATACAGGCAGTTTTACCGCCACCACCGCCGCCGCCGTCGCCGCCACCGCCACCACCATCATCATCCGCAGCGCCCAACCTATCTCTCGGTGACGATGGGCCGGTTCCCCGAGCGGAGCGGCGTTGATGCTAAGCTAAGCGAAGGTTCGCTCTTTGATCTTCTGCTTCCTATATATAAACACGAGTACGCGAGCGAGCGGGCGCGAGCGGGAAGAAGCGAGGCTCCGTGCGCGCGCGCGCGCAGTTAGGGCGACAAGGAACGAGCGCGATGTAGGAGAGACGGCGCTCCCGGGGTAGAGAGCAGCAGAAATGGGGAGAGGGAGGGGGGAGAGAGAGAGAGAGAGAGAGAGAGAGAGAGAGAGAGAGAGAGCAGGACAGACAAAGACAGAGAACGCGCCAAGAGATGGCCTCCATTCCGCCGTATCTCCTGCGTGGGGTCTTTATACGTCCGACTGTATTCCCCCACATCCATTATCTGCATACGTACTCGGGAACACATGATGCGAGAGCTACGCGCTCCCGGCCAGCGGCAGTCTCCGTCCCTCTCGTCCTCCCTTTCCTCCTCCTCCTCCTCCTCTCTCTCTCTCTCTCTCTCTCTTTCTCTGCCTGCAGGATCGGCCGACGCACAGGCCGGTTACCGTCGTCGTAAACGTCGCACGCCGCGGAGACGTTGTCGTCGTCGTCGTCGTCGTCGTCGTCCGGGCCGCAGATCTCGCCGGCGGAGCCATAGGGAAATGATAAATCGTTCGAAGGAGAGGAAGAGCGAAGGAGCCTTCTAAGGCAGGCCGGGTCCGCGCACGAATCGCGGGCGCTGCTCATCACGCTAAAAGCGCAACGCGACGCTTTGTTGCTCGCGTCCGCCGCGGTGCCGTCGCGCGGAATCACGAGTCGTGTTTCCAGGGAAAAGGACAAACCGGGAAAGGTGAAACCGACGAAACGAAAGGACGAGGGAGGGAGGAGGGAGGGAAAAGAATGGTGCGATTTCAGCGCGTGATATGCAGCCTCGACGGACTGTCGCTCGCGTTGTCGGCCGTTGATAAGACCGAAAGAGAGAAACCGAGAGAGAGGGAGGGAGAACGAAAGAGAACGAGAGAGAGAGAGAGCTGAAATATCGAGCGCACGTCGGAAGACGCGTTCGCCAGGGTGGTTTCCGCCAGGAGGACACCGAGGCTGTCGACCGACGTGACATTGGCCGGCGCGTTGCGTCTTTGTCGCACCGCTAATAAAGATTAAAATAATAACGCGATAATGAAATGGCGCGATGCCGCTGTTTTACGGCGACGGGCGCGCGAAGAAAGAGAGAAAGAGAGAGAGAGAAGCGTCATTTATTGAGCGCTCTGGGATAAGCGCGTAGGCAGACATTACAAATAAGAAATATTAATTAAAAAAGGAGAAAAAGAGAGAGAGAGAGAAGAGAGGCACGTAGCCGGAAGTTGGACGACCGGTCAGATTCGAGCTGCTCGCGTACGCACGCTTGACGCTGAACTGGCGCCTAGAGCGGATTTCCCAAAGCTGGGTAGTGTCGTCATTAAAATGGCGACTGCAGTCGTAATTTTACTCTGCCCGAATAAAAGCGGACGTCTCTTCTGCTACGAAGAACGTTACATAGCGGAAATACATTAAATTTTCATCCGAAGTCTATAAACAAAAAAAAAAAAAAAAATACCGAAATAAATTCAGTTTGCGAGTTTCGATTTTTTCTTTCAAAATTCGCTGTTCAAGAGAGTTCGACGTTAAAAACCTAGAAACTTGTGTATAATTTCTTCATATTTTCCTACCGTTGGAGGTCACATCCGCCATCTTGAATCTTAGAGATTTTCAAGCTCACCATTCAATGGAATCCCCAGACAGACTGGCCAGGAGAGCATTTCGATATCCAATTTTCAAAGTGCTCGATTGGCAGAAATATCGAAACGCGAGTTTCCATCGGTCGAGGGAAGTGTCGCGAGAAGAAGCTGAAGATCGACGAGAAGAAGAAACGCGAGGAAGAGCGAGCTCGCAACTCCATGCAAATCTCCGCGCGAAACCGAGCGGCGGCGATCCTCCTCGCGCCGCTGGAAATATATCTCCTCTTTTTCCTCCCTCCTCCGCTCTTCGCCGCGTTATTATTTTTTTTCCGAGCGCGCGCGCGCGCTTCTTCACGCGCGCGAGAGGAGGGCCAGCGACCTCGGCAAATTGTCGGAAGGGACGACTTCGCGCGCGGGATCGACCGTGTGCGCCAAGCCGGACGGGGAAAACAGCGGGGAATTGCGATTGGCGGCGGTGCAGGAAAAAGTGGCCACGCCGCGGTATCATCTGGAATTGCGGTAAGCGGTCTCTCCCGGGTCCGCGGGAGGAGAAACAAATGAAGACGGATATCAAGGGGCGAAGAGCAGGAGGACGAGGAGGAGTAAAGAACAGTCGTGGTAAAAATCCGCAAGCGCGGATTCTAGTCGCGACCGCAAACTCACGCCGAGACTTCTCTCTCTCTCCGCCGCGGCGCTCGGTACCTCTCGCGCGCGTTCGCTCGCTCGTCCGTCCGCTCGCGGATCGCAGGATGCGAAAACGTCACAAACATTCGCATGCTTGATCGCGGAGATCAAAGTCCCGAGCCGAGCGGCCCGCACACGCGCGGCAGCCGCCTCAAAGGAAATTCATTATCGCACTTTTCCATGTCGCGCCGTCTCGCTCTCTCCTCTCCTCTCTCTCTCTCTCTCTCTCTCTCTCTTTCTCTTCCGTGCACAGGTTCCGGCGCTCACGAGACACTCGACCGATGACGCACGTGTCGAGCTACCTGCGAACTGCGGAGGAAATTTCAGACCTGAAGCGCGCCGATAATTACGCGTCGCCTCGCGAAGCGGATCCAATTATTCGTCGGTAATGCGGATAATCCGTGCGACGATAAGATCGGCGGATAGAATAAAGAAACAAATGAAAGGGAGAGAAATAAAATACGGAGGGGGGGGGAGATAGAGCGAGAGAGAGAGAGAGAGAGAGAGAGAGAGAGCTCCGACACCGCACCGCGTCCGTCCGGCTTTCGCCCTGTGGCGCCGATTAGGCCGCAATTAGGTCGACATTGTTATGTTAATGGCGGCCGGCCAGGGGGGATAATATTAGGGTGAGCCGTGGGGAATGATGTTATAATATTTCAACACCAGTACCCCGGGCTCGGCGGCGCTCAATTGATAAATCATTTCGTAAGTGGCGGGGTTGCGATATTATATTCATATTCCGAGCAAGGGGGCCCGCAGACGGCGAAAACGGCTCTCTCTCTCTCTCTCTCTCTCTCTTTCTCTCTCTCGGGCAGCTTGAAAGAGAGAGAGAGAGAGAGAGAGAGGGAGACAAAGAGCGCGAATTTATATCGGGGCGCCCATTCACGGATCATGGATTATGGATCGCCACGGATAATCACGCCGACGAATGGGCCAACCGACATTGACACCCCGCCGCCGCGCGCGATTTCCGCCCCGACTCGCGCGGACTCTTCCTCGCGCCCGACCCTGACCCGCTCGCCCGGGATCAAGTGGCAGTCAATGACTAGTGGGGTGCGAACGCGTCTCTCCTCGCCGACGTGTGTAATTCGTGATAGCCCCGAATAAACACGGAAAACGGAAGTCACGTAGCGGGGGCCAGCCCCCTCGCTCGGTGCGCCCGCCGCGCTCTCGGGGCGTATCGTCTTATCTACGGGCGCGGACATTTTTCGACAAACAGGGGGAAGATAGCCCGGGCAAGGGGATCGCTCAATCGCGCCCTCGCCGATCCCCGCGAGTGTCCAATTTATTTGTACGTCGACGCGACACGTCGCAGAGCGCCTCACACGTGACGCTTCCTCGCCGAGGGAAACTCGCTCCGCGCCCGCCCTGCCTGCGCTCATCTTCACGCTTAAGACTCGCTCCCCCCCCCCCGAAATCGGAGATTCGAATCGTCCGACCTCTCGCAATTTTGCACGGTGTTGCGACATTCAGCCCGACGCTGCGAATCTGGCGACATTCTTGGCCCTCGCGCGCATCGCGACGATCGCAACGCAATTCTCTCTCTATCTGTCTCTCTCTCTCTCTCTCTCTCTCGCGCGCGCGCGCACATGCACTTGAAAACGTACTTTACACGGCGCATAACAGGTGGAACAAATCCAATTGGGGCCGGCGCACGTGACTATTTGCCCGGCACTATTTCGGCGTTAAACGAGACACAGGTATGGCAGCTGCGTGACGATTCACCGCCGCCACCACCGCCATTGCCGCCGCCGCCACTTCCACCCCCGGCCGCGCGCGATAGTGGTTTATATTGCGGCTAGGACATAAGGGGGAGCGGGAGGGGGGCGATAGACAACCGCATGCAATTGATGGGGTGCAAACGGGGTCGACCGCGCCCGCGCCTCCTCTCTCTCTCTCTCTCTCTCTCTCTCTCTCTCTCTCTTTC
This sequence comes from Harpegnathos saltator, assembly GCF_003227715.2. Classification (NCBI taxonomy): domain Eukaryota; kingdom Metazoa; phylum Arthropoda; class Insecta; order Hymenoptera; family Formicidae; genus Harpegnathos; species Harpegnathos saltator. The sequence continues at coordinate 254,436 of NW_020230161.1, read as the reverse complement.
TTTCTCTGTCTCTCTCTCTCTCTCCTCCATAACGGCTATATTACGCGGACGTTATATTTATTTAATACGTGGGGTGGGCCCGTGCGCGGCGTGCAGCCGAGTATTACACGAGTTATTATTTCTGCTTGTGGCTCGGACGAGAGAGAGAGAGAGAGAGAGAGAGAGAGAGAGAGAGCGAGCGGGCGCACCCTCGACCGTCGACGAATCGCAGTCCTATTGTGCCCGTTTAAACGTCCATTGGGGTGAACACGATACTTCTCACAGCCGGTCGGATATACGGGGGAAGAATGATTTAGTCAGATTAGGACGGTCGAGGCCCCCGCTGCTGCTGCTGATGCTCTCGCGGTACCACGTGAAAATCCGTCGTACGCGCGGCTAGGCGCGACGGAAACGACGAAATGCGGGTAGGAGTCGTGCGAACACGAAACGTCGAAACCTCGACGACGACGCTTTGCGCTTTGCGAAGTGTTCGCGGCGTGACGAGTCGTAATCCTATCCCTATTTAACCCGTCGACCGAGCCGGCGCGGCGGGCCGACGTCTCGCTATCTCGGCTGCTCGAATATTTCCAAGCTTGGGTTTTCAAAGGGTCTCTCGTCGCGCTGGGGCTCTGTTCGACAAGGAACTTCCAAATCCAAGATGGCGGCCGCGATGCGAGCGAGGCAGCGTTGAGAAAATGTACGCGTCTTGCGCGAAAGTCATGCGAAGCGCCGTTTCTCGGAGCTTTCGAGGCCCTCCCTCTCTCTCTCTCTCTCTCTCTCTCTCTCTCTCTCTCTCTCTCTCTCTCTCTCTTCAAGGTGGCGAATCTTGAAGAGAATAATCTGAAGTGGCGAGTCCTCGCGGCGAATGACCGACAAACAAAGTGTGTTGTCTATACATTATACAAGTGATTCAAATGACGAGAGAACATTAATTCCGACTCGAGATGGCCGCGTATCGAGCGGGAGAAGAAAATTTTCACTCCACGCCCGCAAACGGCGAGGTGAGAAAAGCCCGGACGGAAAAAAAAATGGACGGCGCCCCGACGGACAATGGTCGCGCCCTCCGCGCGCCGCGGCCGCGTCGGCCGCTGAAGGCTCGCTTCGGCGCGGAGAGATCTCTCGCGTTGCGTGCGCGGCACGCATCGATCGAGCTCTCGCGGCGCTATTTTACGCTCGGGCCGGAGCGCGAGCTGGAATGCACCGAAGAGGGTTAGAGGCTCGTAACTGCAGTGGAGATTGCACTTAGAGGCTCTTACGCGGGGCGATGGAGAAAACCGCGCGCGCTCTCTCTCTCTCTCTCTCTCTCTCTCTCTCTCTCTCTCTCTCTCTCTCTCGGCCGCTCGACCACCCACGTGGCCGGACGTTACGCGTCGGTTTAGGCGATGCCGATTGATTCTGTGGGGCGAACGAGCGAGCGAGCGAGCGAGCGAGCGAGCGCGATACTTCTCACAGCCCACGAGAGGATCGTCAGATTAGGCTAATGCACCCTTCTCACCGCGAGCGGGCGCGTTTCGCCGTAGCCCTAGCGGCCCTCTCGTTCTATTACGGCTCGGCGAACCGATGCCGGGGCTAAGTAAGAGTCCATCGACTCCTGGACAAAGCCACCCGACCGCATTACCGCCGAGTCGCTCCGGTTATACTTTTAATACCTCTTAATACCCATGAAGAGCAGCGAGGGAGCACCGAGGGACGGAGAGAGAGAGAGAGAGAGAGAGAGAGAGAGAGAGAGAGAGAGAGAGAGAGAGAGAGAAAGAGAGAAAGACACGCGGAACGAGCGAAGGAGAGAGAAAACTTTCCTGACCTGCAGTCCTCCGACAAACTGGAGCAAGCCCGACCTATCCTTCGCGCTCGGTCGCGCTTATCTCGCGCGCAGGATACGCTATCTGCCCCTTATCGCGACAATGCGCTCATCAATGTTATCAACAATTGTATTTACCCCGGCGGGCTGGAAGAAGCGCGTCCGGCTGGCGAGTCGTCGAGGAAGGTATTGCCAAACGCTCGGATGCACTTACCTGAAACAGAAAACGCAGAGGGGGTTGGTTAATCGTGAGAAGCGGGATGGACCGTCGCTCGCGGGTAATGACCGCGGGAGATTCCCCCCTGCCCGAAGAGGGAGTGGCGCATTTTCGCCGCGCGGGTCGCGAGCCTCGCGCTGAGTATCGGCGCGAGGCTCGCGTTAGCGGGCAAAGTCTCGGCCGATCGGCCGAGATAAATCGCAGAGGCCGCGGACACGGAGGTATTCTCGCGCGCGCAGATTATTTACTCGCACCGTGTATATAAAGGCCTGCGGGTCCAGCCGGTCGAGAGTGCGCGCGCGCGCGCGCGAGGCGCGTCATATTTTATCGCGGTCATTACGGGGGAGCCGCTTTGTCTCCCCCCCGCCTCCGCCGCCCCTTCCGCCCGTCTTCACGAGGCTGACGCTGGGGCGTCCCTTCGAAATGCGCGGCACAACGCGACGAGAGAGAGAGAGAGAGAGAGAGAGAGAGAGAGAGAGAGAGAGAGAGAGGAAGAGAGAGAGGGAGAGAGCGAGAGGAGACGCAGGGACTCATTACACGATATAATAAAACGCGCCAAAACGCCAGTTAGCCTCGATAAAAGCCAGCGGCGTAGGAACGACATGCTATCGGCGCGCCGGGAATTTTTATAACGAGGCGACTCGCTACCGGCGGAATCCGTTTACCCGCGCTCGAAAAATTATGCGAGCGGCAATTAAACCCGATGCAGCGGCGCGCGTTATATCGGCCGATGCTAATTAACGCCGCGAAATTGATTTCGCCGTGATTCGAGCGTGAATCCAGGAGGAGGCGAGAGCGAGAGAGAGAGAGAGACCGAGTGAGGTGATCGAGCGAGAGAGAAACAAAGAGAGCGAACGCGCGCGCGCGCGCGCGCGTTGACGTTGCGGATAAAAATTTATGGGCATTTCGGCGGACGACGAGCACGCGCGCGCGCGTACCAAATGGTGTCGCTGATCGAATCGTTAATCAGCGCCGACGTCCTTTCGCGAAAACGCGCGGCGTAACGATTTAACGCGATTGCCGTTCGTTACATCGCCGAGAGCGGCGACGAAAAATCACGTCGCGAGCGAGCGAGCGGGAACGAGAGCGCGCGCGCGAACCGCTTTTTTCCGCCTGGCGATTCGCACGGGGCGGTTGCAATTATCCTTAGGAATACGAGGGAATATATTCCTCAATTTGCCGCACACAGTCGGAATTCAGCCGCGCAGGAAGTTTAATTTCCGGCCGATTTTCGTTTCGACGCGAGACGTGCGCGCGTCGACAGAGGAGGAGCTGAGGGGAGGAGGGGGAGGGGGTGTGTGTGTGTGTGTGTAATTAATTCGCTCGACGAGTAAGGATTACGATTACGACGACAGTTTCATCGCGTCGGCACAATGCCTCTGTCGCGATATATTTATACGCAATCCGCCGGCTTCGCAGCGCAAAATCCGCTGGCTGATCGGCTCGACGATCCCCTGCCCCGCCCCGCCCCCCCACCTCGCCGTCGCTCTTGATCGTCGATCGAAAATCCGCTGATAGCCGACGAAAAGTGAGAGCTGGCGTCGCAAAGAAGACGTGGCACGCACGTCGCTTGCGGCCCGATAAGTAAGCCGGGCGCTTTCCGCGCTCGTTTGCGGCCGCACACAATATAATATATATACATATATGTGTGCGTGTGTGTGTGTATTTAGATATATATATATAGGGGCGCAATATGAACTAACGCAATAACGACAACGAAAGCGACTAAAGCGCGGCAGAAGCTCCATAATTACGGCACGGCAATCAAATTGGGAACACGCGTAGAGAGAAATGCGCGAGCGCGCGCGGCGGGGGAGGGGAGATAATTGCCGTCGTGGCAGCGCGTCGACCGGTGCAACGGTTGATAAGGGCCAACGTGGTACCGCTTATCGCGGATTTCTCTCGTTTAAAGGTGTTTGCCGGCAGAGAGAGAGAGAGAGAGAGAGAGAGAGAGAGAGAGAGAGAAAGAGAGAGAGAGAGAGAGAGACAGAGAGAGAACGAGCGGGCGGGCGAGCGCGCGCGAGACAGAAAGAGAAGGAGAAAAAGTGCGGTAGCTGGTGCGACTGAGGAGACAGAAATAAAGAGAGAGAGAGAGAGAGAGAGAGAGAGAGAGAGAGAGAGAGAGAGAGAGAGAGAGAGAGAGAGAGAGAGAGAGAGAGAGAGAGAGAGAGAGAGAGAGAGAGAGAGAGAGAGAGAGAGAGAGAGGTCGGAACGTAGGTGGGTCTCCACGCGAGTGTGCATATTGTTCATAAATTAAGTATATAAAACCGTGGCGCGGTGTGTCGGCGTCTTTGATGCCAGATAGGCGGCAAACGCATTTCCTCTATTTACAAGGTATGCCTGCCAGCCTCGCTGGAGACGGCGGAGGATAGCGGTGGGCGGCGGGCGGGAGAGAGAGAGAGAGAGAGAGAGAGAGAGAGAGACGGAGAGTGAATGGGCGCGCCGGGAGAGCCGAGGTGCACACGATAAGGTGCACTGATTAAGCGTTAAGAATTAACGCAGACCTGGCTGCGCGCGCGTGGATTTCGCCGCGCTCCACCGGCGCCAGCACGCAGGAGAGGGGGAGAGAGAGAGAGAGAGAGAGAGAGAGAGAGAGCCGGCTGCTGTGACTGCGCTGCCGTTTATAGTTTGGCACGCACACGCGCGTGGAAATTTTCCCCGCGACAGGCCGCGCGCTCTTCTTACGGAGCACAACACTACTTGACGCGAAACCACCATAAATCCCCGGGGCCGATTAAATAAAGTGTCCGATAAGGTATCGACACCTTTCTACTCGCCCGCCCGTCCCGACCTGCTCGAGACCGCCAATAAACCACGACTGCTCGGCGGAAAAGCACGCGAGGAATTTCCTCCGCGCGCGCGCGCGCGCGCGGCTGCCTTTAGTCACGCATGTCGCGGCATCGGCCGCGGTTACCTCGCTCGCTCGCTCGCTCGAGATTTATGCGTCTTGCATATATAATATTCGCGTCCACGCGGCCTGGCCTGGCCCGATACGGCGACGGTTATCAGCAAACGCCCGGAGATCTCCGGCGCGATATCTTTTCCCGCGTAAACCCGGGTAATCGATCGACGCGTCCAAAGTCGCGTGGGTGTCGGTGGTGAGCTGAATGACACGATAATAGCGCGTTCCGCGGCGCACGCACGCACACACACGTGTGAGATGCGCGGCCGATAAGCACGTGCGAGGACATTCGCGCCGAGGAGCTCGTCAACGAGACGCGATCGGGCTGTTTTCTCACGGGGCGATCCCTGAAAGCTCGAGAGCTCGCGGGATCTGGACGCGTATCTTTTTTCGCTTATCCGCGCGGACGGATACTTCGTTTCCGACGAATATTTATTTATCTGTCAATCTATGGGGCTGGTAGCCTTTGATAAGGGACCGGCGAGAGTCCCTGAAGTCGCCGAGAAGCTGTGCGCACGGAGGAGTCTTTTAGACTCTTCAGCTTCTCCGCGGCGCGGCGTGGCGACTTCAACCCGAGAATCGTCCGCCGTGAACGGCGCGATATTCGCCGAAGGCACGCGCGCTTCGTATAAAGACCGTATCACACCAGCGACTCGCGGCTGCGATTTCTTGTTTTCCAATTCCACACTCGCGATTGGCGACCGCGGCTGCGGCTAAATGCTGTTAACATTGCAAGAGCATTCGCAACACGAATAAGGATTTGATGCGATTGAGACGTAAAGAGGAGATATGTGCAATGGTGACATTTGCTATAATTACGGAGTATCGCAAGACGGAGTATCGCAAGACATTGCAGGAAATATGGATGAAACCGTGGATAGCGAGAAGTAGAGAACAAGGTTGCCGTCGTGACCTTTTTTTAGAATTACAATTAGAGGATCCGAATAAATTTCGTAGGTAAATAGAGTATATGAATTATAAACAATGATTTGTTACGCATGATTTTTTATTTATGAAAATACTCTATATTTCGCAATGCTATTCTTCTTCCGTTTTTCTCTTGCACAGATGCCTTCGGATGAATACAGATATGTTTGAAGATTCAGTTGTAAAAACAATCCCATAGAAGGGGTTTACATTCTACGAGATCTACTAAATAAAATATTCCATCTCCTTGTTAAATTGTTTTGACATTAAAAAAAAAATATGTAACACATAAAACAACACTAGATATATATAACCTTATTCCAATGATCACCGACTTTTACGTACTATTAAATAAATGTGATTATGACGAGAGCGCGTCATGTGATTATACGGAGTTCTGTGATTGGTTGCGCGACTGCGGCTGCGACTCGAAAAAATGGACAGCCGTCCACAAACGACAGTCGCGAATCGCTAGTGCGATACGGTCTTAAAGCGTTAAACACACCACGTGCGACAAACGCGAAGAAAATAAAATCGTACAACAAACAACAAAATATTAAAGTAATAAAATATTAAACAAAATTAAATATTAAAATATCACGAGGTCGAAAAAACGGTCTAGAAAACTTTTTCGAAAACGTCAAGTGCTGAGAGAGCTTCCTTCTCACGAATCTCGCAAACGCGACACGCCGCGCCGTGGGAACTCCCGGCAGGCGGAGAAGCGAAAAGTTGGCGGCAACGAGCGAAACGAACGATGAGCGGAGAGCGGCGAGCATCGTCTCGCTAAGTGACGCATCCCACACGGCCTTGCCACCGGCGGCTATCGAACGCTCGTAGGCTCAGTTAACCACACCTAACGACGGCCGACCGGTCCTCGGGGAATACCACGCGTCACGTCGCGTCCGCGGAAACGGAGAACCGCGTAGATTTCGCGCGCGCAGGACGCGACGCGGAGAGGTCCTTAAAAGCGCTCTCGGCGACTCACGAGCGAGCGATCGGCCGGACCGGAGCGGGCAATAAGTTTTCCTCGCACGTCGCGCATTGATAATCCGCCCTATCGATGCGGCGTGTCGTGACGAGGGCGCGCCCATATAATATCGAAAAAGCGGCAATTTGGCCGGCGAGCCGCCGCCAATTATCGGCGAGGACCACGTCGGCGGCGGCAGTGACGAAGGCGGTGGCGGCCACGTGGAATCCCGATCGTTAGAGCAGTTAACGAGTTCGTGCCGGCACGTGACACGAGCAGCCTCGTGGTCTCGAGATCTCTCCGCCGGAGCCACGCGACGGCGTCGCTCTCTCCTCGAGAGAGAGAGAGAGAGAGAGAGAGAGAGAGAGAGAGGAGAGAGAGAGAGCGACGTCGCGCTCTCGGGATGAGAGCCACTGGTGGCTCTGCCAGCCACGTCCGGTGGGGACCGGCTCTCTCTCGGCGTAGGGACGAAGGAGACGGCCGGCGGTGGAGGCGACGGACGAGATGGAGGCAGGGGAGACTGAGAAGGACGGAAGGTCGGGGAGGGCGGCGGAGGAGGACGACGACGCAGGGCCGTGCTGGCGGCTTCGCGAGCCCGCCCCACGGTGGACCGGCGAAGCCGAAGCGTGCGCTTTTGTTTACGACCGCCGCGGCGCCTGAGCCGTCCGCGAGCGATCGACGTTTCCGCGATGGAGGAGGGCGTCGCGACGCGTCGCGTCGCGGAATGTTGAGAATCGAGATTCGTGATTCCGGTTAGAACGCAGGTGAGATTCGGTTTCCGACGACTCTCGGCTGAAGATAGTCGTGAGCTAAACCTGCCCGCAGCGTCGGAATTTCGATTCGTCCGAGTCACACATCGCGCGATTCAGACGGCGGAGAGGAGCGAGAGGGAGAGAAGAGGAGGGGAGGAAGGGATTTTTAACGTGTGCCACAATCGCGCGACTCGACGACTCGTCGGAAGGCGCGCGCGCGCGAGGAGCGCAGCGCCCTTTCCCCCGCCACCCTCGTATTCTTATGTTCTCGGGGAGCGTGGCGAATGGCGCGTCCTATTCCGAGGGACAAAAATCAGCCGCGGGAGCGGCCCTCATAAGTGGATACGTGAATCTCGCGAAATAATTCAGCGAGACTAACGCGGCTCCTCATTAATCTTCTCTCGCGAGATCAAGCTCCGCGCCCTACGCGCCGCGGCGAGAGAAGCGACGCTCGCTCCTCTCTCTCTCTCTTGCGCGCGCGCTCTTCCTCGTTGTCCCTGGCGAAGCGCAGCGTGCGGCGCACGGCGGCTCGGCCACGACGACGCGACGAAGATGCGGAGCGCATCGGCGATCGAGGATCGAGGAGACGAGGCGCGGACAAAGAGAGAGAGCGCGCGCGCGCGCGCGCGACGTCGGTGGGGCGTGAGGAGGGGGGCGAGGAGCGTGGTAGTAGTAGACAAGGCTGATAGATCATGTCGTGAGGGCTGGTGGAGGGCGTCCAGTAACCGCGTCGGTAACGAGGAACGGCAGCGACGTCGGCGGCGGCAACAGAGAGGCGACACCCACTATACCCACACGAGCGCGCGTGCGTGCGTACGCACGCACGCACGCACGCGCGTGCGCACGCATCACACGGCGGCGGCACACACACGCGCGCGCTCGCTCTCGCGCGTCCTCTTTCGCTCTTTCTCTCCTTCCTTCTGCCTCTTTCTCGGCCTCTTTATCCTCCTCGCTCCTCTTCGCTCTGGCTCCATCCTCCTCTCGCGGTCTCTCTAACCATATTTCTCTGTACGTTATTTTCTTCTCTCCGGTGCCGATTCTCTCTCTTTCTCTCTTCTTTTCTCCCATTCCTCTCCTCTCCTCTCTCTCTCTCTCTCTCTCTCTCTCTCTCTCACTCTCTCTCTCTCATTTCCAGCGCCAACCCCGCGCGTCTCTCTATCTCTCCTCGTGCTCCTCTCTCTGTTACAATGTTGCCGCGTTGGGTGCGCGGCGGCGGCGTCGCTGGCTCTCTGCGCTCTCTGCGGCTTTGCACGGCAGGCAGGGACGTATTATGCGGCGTGTGCAGCCCGTTATGCGCGGACCCGTCGTAGCCGCGCGCGGCTATCTTTCTCTCGCGATTCGCGACGCGCACCTAATTCAATTCAGCCAGTCGGTCGGATAGATGCGCCACTTCCATCTCTCTCTCTCTCTCTCTCTCTCTCTCTCTCTCTCTCTCTCTCTCTCTCTCTCTCTCTCTCTCTCTCTCACTCTCTCTCACTCTCTCGCTCGGAGGCCGATCGTTCTCTCGCCGCGCGGAGCTCTCGTCGCCGCGTAAAATCCGATTACGCCGCACGTTGGCGGGACACTCGTGCGCGGAAATCGCGCGTCGAACGCGCGGCCGCAGGCCAGTTCCACGCCGACGAGTCGGGGAATTATCCTCGAGACGCGGCCGTGCGGCGGCGCGTCGGCGACCTTGTTACGCGTGCGAAGCGCGAAAACACGAGAGAGAGAGAGAGAGAGAGAGAGAGAGAGAGAAGAGAGAGCACTCGCCGCCGTCTTGTCTTTTCAACGAGACCCTCGGCGAGTCCGCGACGCTCTGCCTCTTCTGCGTGGGCGTTTCCGCTCCGTAACAGTTTATCGAGACACGCAACACCGCGGCGTTTTATCCGGCCCGATAATAAGTAAACAAATACCGGCTTCACTCGCGGCCTCGCGCGGTCGCGCGCCTGCATCTCTTCTTCACCCTCTTCCCCCTTTCTCTTTCTTATTCGTCGCGGATTTTCCGCGAGCGGCGCGCGGGGCGGTGCAACGTCCGACGGAGACGTGTATAATAGGACGCGCGGATAGACGCATAATATACGCAGCAGCGCGCTTCTCTCTTCGCACGTACCGAGCGCGGCGCGGCGCGGCGCGGCTCGGATTCTCGTTGGATTCAAGTGGGTCGCGCTAGAGCTTCGCCGGCGCTGCGGTGCTTCGCGTAATCGCGAGACGCCTCGCTGCGCCGGGAGAGGCGAGTAGCCTCGAGACGAGACGAGACGAGACGAGACCGGGGGCGAGGCGAGGAACGGAGACGCGAGGCGTGGGCGCGAGAAATTGGGAGAATACCACGACGCGGCGCGACGCTCGGCTCGGCTCTCGTCCTGCGCGGAGAGGCGGACGCGGAAAAGGCGACTCGCGCGAGCGCGGTGCGATCGTCGCGTGTCGTCGACGCAGCCTCCTCCGATGGCCGAGCATCGCCGACGATCAGCTGACCGCACGCCGGCGAAGCGCTCGATTATACGCACTTGGCAATTTTCCATCACGGACAAGTGCGAATTATCGCGAAAGCAACGAGGGGCCGCGAAAGGATCCTTGGTCCTTTCGTCGGGAAAATATCTCTCGCTGACGGACCGAACCGCACGCAAGTTCGCAAAAGTCGTCGGGCCAAGGCGCGCGCGCGCGCGCGCGCGCAAAATCGTGAGAAAGCAGCCGACGAGAGACTCGAGATACTTTCGCAGCGCGCGACATGCGCGCTTTTCATCGCCGTCATTAATCTCCCTTTATTATTCGCGCACTCTCGAGGCACGTCTCGAGGCCCGCGCACTCGCGCGAGCGCGAGCCTCTGGCGCGAATCGAAAGTGGCGCGTTGTACTCTCTCGTGCGCGAGCGCTTTTCCACGCTACCGGATGATGGATGAATGCCTACACACGCTCGCCGCCGTCTCTAGATAAGGAGGCGGGCGATTGCGATACGCCGGCTGCTTTGCGCTCTAAACGCGCGCACGCGGCTATTGCGCGCCGCGGCAACGACGAGAGCGGTTTCTCCAGCAACGCGCGCGACCGCGCGTCTCCTTCTCATCTTGCGCGCTCTCCTCCGGCTCCCTCGCCGCGCCACCTTCTCCTCCTACGCGTCCTCCGTTTCTCTCTCTCTCTCTCTCTCTCTCGGCGCGATGTTGTTGTTAGCACTTATCGCAAAAAGTGATCCGAGCCGCGGATCACAGCCACGCGCGAGTCGCCCGGCGGAATATGCTATGAGGCGGCCCTTTAAGGAACGTGGATAGTCGCGCTCCCGCGAGCGGCAAGCTGGCCGGACGCGTATGCGGAATAAATTATGCGCGAGTCAAACGAATATTAAACGAGACTCTGCCTCAGATATATTTCACGCTTCTGCGTTGTCTCGGAGAAACGAATTTTATAGCCTAATCAGCATAATCTCCTTCGCCGGGAGTTACGACAACTACTCTCCTCCTCCTCCTCCTCCTCCGTTGCCGAACTTATCTCTCTCTCTCTCTCTCTCTCTCTCTCTCTCTCTCTCTCTCTCCCCCCCCCCCTGGCGTATCTCAATGACCAGCACGGCCACCGCCATCGCCACATGAGCGTAACTAACCAACCGGCCGTGGTATTCGGGAGACGGAAGTTGATTCTGAGGAGGCGTCACCCCGGGCACCGGGGAGAGACATCGTATGTCATTTTAGCGACCGTAGGGCCCGGACCCGCCGCGAGTCTTCGGGGACTCCGATTACGATCGCGGATTCGGGGAAAGAGCGTCGCCGTGGTGGAACTCGCTCGCTCTCGGCGGGCGCGCAAGCCGGGTGGACGCAGGAAATACAATATTTATGTTGATGCCGCGTGCGTCGGGCTCGGTATTTAAGTTGTGTAAATCCAATATAAACGCCAAACCTGTAATAAATAACCTCTCGGCTAGCCGAGGGGAGCGACGGGCGGGGGCAGGTGGTGAAGGGGGTGAGGCTGAGGAGAGAGACCGAGAGAGGGAGAGAGATGGAGGGGACGCGTCAAAGTGCGAGGAGGAAGGACGGACGGGCCTCTCTACGATGAGAAAGAAGAGGAGTGCGGAAGGGGAGGGAAAGAGAGGGAGCGAGAGAGAGAGAGAGAGAGAGAGAGAGAGAGAAAAAGAGAGAAGGATGCCCAGGCGATGGGAAGAGGTTATATTATACCTGCCTTGGGGCCTTCAGCCTTCGCCTTCGAGAACAAGATGAGAAAGCACGGACCTCGCTCGGTCCCTCTTGCACGCGCTACGCGGATAAGGACGGCGACGGGCGCGGGGAGAAGTGGGAGGAACGCCGAGGTATCCTCCGAAAAGGGGCGGAGGAGTTTTGACCCTTCGCTAACGGGACCCCTCCTCGCTTCTTTCTCGCTCGTAACGCGAATCCCTCGACCCTCGGACCAAATAATAGTCCTCGGAGTCGACTCGAGGCCCACATGGAAACAACGAGACACCTACACTCGCCTTGGCAAGGTGAGAGAGAGAGAGAGAGAGAGAGAGAGAGAGAGAGAGAGAGAGAGAGAAGACTACCGAGGGAAGAGGAGTCTCACTCTCTCTCTCTCTCTCTCTCTCTCTCTCTTGTTCGCTACTCTCCAGCATCTCTGCTCCACCACCCACCCGCCATCTCTCTTTCGCACTCCAGTTTCCGTGTTACGCAATGAGAAATCGCGAGGCAGGTACCACTCCTAGACGAGGCAAATCAAGGCGACAACGCGGAGAGGGGGGCAGGCCAACGCGAAATCGAATGGGTACGGTTCAGCGAGGTGAACATCCGCGAGGCGAACAATGTCGGAAGAAGCCCTACCGGGCGTACAAGGGGCAGCGGAAAGAGCTCGGGGGTATCGAGATTCCCGCCCAGTGTTACCTGAAAGAGAGAGAGAGAGAGGGAGAGAGAGAGACACGCAGCACGGTTGACCTCGTCCCAACAGACGAAGCAAAGCCTGCCGCGACGATTCGTCGCGAAAACGCCCGATAACGCGAAGCGCGGTCACGCGACGCCGCACGAAATCTCGCGCGCGCCGTCATAAGCGGCTTGACGATAATCAGATCGCGTTCTCTCGCTCCAGCCGATAGGTACAAACGTTTCTCGAGCTTCGTCGCCGCCACGGACCGCGTCGTCTCCGTGCATCCCCCGGATCATCGCCGACCGCGAAGCCCAGATATCGCCATTAGGCGAGTCGACGTCGCGCGCGCGCGCGCGCGCGCGAGAGAGAGAGAGAGAGAGAGAGAGAGAGAACTTGCGCTAAGCGGGGTGTGGCGAGTGAAATGCAATTACGTGAAAGTGTATGCCCTCGGTACCCACCGACGACGACGACGACGACGACGACGACGACAACGGCGACGACGGCACACAACGAGCTCGACCGAGAGAACATAAACTCCTACGGAGAGCCGCGCTCGTCGCTCGTCCGGGCGCGGAGAGCGCGCGCGACGCGGTTGCCGCTCCTACACGATGAACAGAAGCCGGAGCTACAATAATACGCCCACGACGACGAGTCGCCGCTGCGAGTCGTTTCGAGGCATTGTACTTTGCGCGGCCGGTGCGCGCCGCCGCGCCTCGCACGTTCCTTCGCCGTGCCGCCCCGCGCCGCTCGCGCACGCTGCGGCTGGAAACTCGATTTGCGCATTGTTTGATGTCTCGCCCTTCGACGCGACGTAATAATGGAAATACGTGTAATTGCACTGTTCATACTCGTAACTCGATTGCGCAGCTAAGTCGCCGCACTCCGGCGATCACGGATTAACTTCGACGTGTCGGACGTTCCTCGCGGTCGCCGTCGCGCCGCGGGCTTGGGCCCGCGGTCGCTTGGAAATTCCGGGGGAAAAACCTAACCAAAGGGATCCACGGACGGACGAGAGCGCCGCGCGGTCGGTCGCGCTGGCGCACCGCGTGCGCCGCTGCGACGAGCGAATAATACCTGTGAGAAATACCCGCCGATAAGTATTTCTCTCTCTCTCTCTCTCTCTCTCTCTCTCTCTCTCTAGCGCGCGCGCGTGCTCTATTCTTCGCTAAACAACCGCGGGGCTCGATGCGTATCGATGCTCGGTCGCGTCGTGCTTAAGCGGATAACGCGCGCGAAGCTACTTGCGGCCGCTGACGAAGAGGCTCGCGCTCGCGCGTGCAATCGGTGATCTCTCGCCATCGGCCAACAATGAAATCGCCATCGTCGCCGCGGCCGCGCGCGCGCGCGCGATACACACAAGCCGAGTTCTATAATAGCGCGGAGACTACTGGCCGCGCTGGTAATTACCCGTCGTAAATCGTGCCGTTCAGCGAGGTCGCTCCCTCCGAGTAACAAGGCGGGCAACTTTGAAGACAACGCGCAACTAAACTCGCGCGCGGCTTACGGCTCGCGGCCGTGACTCGGCCGGGAGGAAGAAGAAGAAGAAGAAGAAGAAGAAGAAGAAGAAGCGCGTCGGTAGCGAGAGCGAGCGCGGCCGAGCGGAAAGTTCCGACCGCCGCCGCCGCCGCCGCTACCGCGCGCGGATTCACCCCTTCTCGCCCGGCTCACCCCGCAGGTGCGGGTCGAATTTCGCCTGTCGATCGCCGCCGCCGCTTATTTTCGCCCGGCATCGGCATCCGCCGGTGAGAGAGAGTGAGAGAGAGTGAGAGTGAGAGAGAGAGAGAGAGAGAGAGAGAGAGAGCTTCTTGACACAGAGAGCGCGCAGAGAAGCCGGATATATCAGCGCGGCCGCGTTTCAGCAGCGTTTCGGCGTCGCGCAATTACGGCCTGTTAATGGCACAGCGCGGCGTTATGGCGTCAGCACGCTCGGTCCCCGCGCGCACACAGAGAGACGCACAACAGCCGGCCGGGCATAACGAAAAGTGCGAAGGCACCAAAGTTACAAGAGGATAAAAGGATGCATGCTTCAGGCTTTTACGAACCGGAGACCGGTGAAGTGCGAAAAGAGATAGGGATACGGCGGGATCACAGGGGGGACGGGCGAGAAGGGCGAGGCGGGAAGGCACGGGAGAAATAGCAAGAGGAGGAGGAGGAGGAGGAGGAGGAGGAGGAGGAAGAGGAGGAGGAGGTGGCGGTGGTGGTGGTGACGGTGATGCTGTTGCTGCTGCTGCTGCTGCTGCTGGAGGAGAGCTCTGAGAGAGAACATACGCATTATCTAAATGCGCGACACTCTGTGCGCTCCATGCAACCGCCCCATCTCTATGCTGCCGGTGTCTCTCCCCTTTCTCGCTCTTCCCGTCTCTATCTCTCACAGTCATCTTCTCCGTCCTCTCCTCTCCTCTCCTCTCCCGCGTCCCGCGGTCTCTCCCGTTCGCTAAGTGTCGCGTATTCCAAGTGCTGTCCGAGGACTGTCAAGTGGACAATCTTCGGCTGCACGGCACTCGGCCTCGACGACGACGAGCAGCAGTAGCGGCGGCGAGAGTGGGTGGGGAGGGGAGGGAAGGGAAGAGGGAAGAGGGGGAGGAGGAAACGGCGGCTAGATCCTTCCAGGGAAGAGAGAGCGTTTTTAACGAAAGGGATAAAGCACTCGGCGCGAAGGACGTTACGCGTCCCGGTGCACCGCGAGCCGTAAAGTGGCGGAGAAATCGCGACTATAAAACTCGCTGGAGTTCGCGACGACGACGACGACGACGACGACGACGACGACGATCCGGTGCACGTCGACGCCTTCGAGTGCTCCGACGGGGAACGGAATAGATTAGCTCGGGCTTAACATCCTCCTCCTGCTCGTCTTCTCTTCCTCTCCCTCCCCCGCGGTGGCGGCGGCGGCGGCGGCAGCTCGCTCGATGCGCTCGATCGCCGCGAGTCCTCGGATTGTCGGTTATTTATAGGAGCGCCAACATCGACTAATCCCGCGGTTAATTAACTTTTCGGTGGCGGAAAGATGGCGGACGCGTGCGCTGTCGCGTGCGCGCGCGCGCGCGGTAATGAGCCCGGCAGTTTAGCGTTGCGTGACCGCGCGCGGCGGGGCTAGATTTAATTTTCAGACGACTCGTCTCTCCACCTGTCGACCCCCTCCCCCTTCCACACACCTGTCCGCGTCGAAGCTGGCCTCGCCGGCTGGCTGATGATCTCTCGCGCGGATGCCGCGCCGGTGTCTCCTTTCCGCGATTTGAGGAAAAATTTCAGGGATTAGATCCCGGGAGTTCCGCAGGTGCGTATCATTCGTAGGATTATTAATCGACGCCTGTCGCGCCGCCGCGCCGGGAGGGGGATTATTATCCGGCGGTGCTAAAAGCGAGACGGAGTAGGCTCCCCTCCGCGTCGATTTGCATCGCGACAGATCGCGCGCGATCGGCGCGTCCGCCGTCCGCGCTCTCGCATGTTTGCGGCGGCGGGTAGCGTGCGAATAAAATACAGCGGCCGCTGGTGGATTCGCCGCGGAAGAATAAACGGGCGAGCGAGCGAGCGAGCGGCCGCTGGGCCCGGCTCACGTGACGGCCGGCGACTACTAACAGTTCGACATGTTGGTTATTAAAATTGATCGGCCCGGTCTCGAGACGAGACGTCCTATTACAGCCGATTTCGATTTCGCCCCGCGTCACGGGATTGTGCAGCGGCATTCGTGAGGGCCACGCACGAGCGAGAAGCGAGAAGCGAGAGAGAGAGAGAGAGAGAGAGGGGGGGAGGGAGAGAGAGAGAGAGAGAGCTCGGCAACAGAGCGAGCGGCGGCAGCAACCGTCGGGAAATAATTTATCCAATTAAAGCGGGACTATTAATCGGCATTAAAAGACGCCTCTATATTATATAGCGCGGCCGCGTTGTTAAGATATTCGCGGAACGTGCGTCCTGTTAGTACACTCGACACATTTCTTCCTGGTACTTTTTAATTTCCCGACCGAGTCGGCCGGTCGGCCGACCGGCCACTGATTGCCACTTATGGCCGGGTCATAATTAACGCAGAAATATTCGATGCTTTCGGTGGCAGATCGACGACGGGCGCAGGAGGTGTCGAAATCGACGGAGGTGCAATATACGGCATTGCAGCTGCGAGCAAGCACAGCCAACCGGTCAAGAGCCTTGGCCCGCGAGGCAAAATATCATCGGCGAATTCGACGAACGATCGCTCGTAAATTACTATACCGCCGGGCGGCCCCCACGGTACACGCGGGCGCGAGCGAGCTTTCGTGAACCGAAAAACGCAAACTACGAATTCCCGAGGAGCATCACGGCTACACGTAGTCCGAGAGTCCTTTTTCTCTCTTGCTCTCGCTCTCGCTGCGCGCGCGAAGCGAGCGGAGGGAGCCGTTGCTGGGCGAAGAAAGTCGAAACATGGACGCGCGCGAGCGGCCCACGGGCGTCGGAATTCCTGCGACTCCTCTACGGGAGGGAATTCATAAAATTTCCGTTCGACGTTTAACGACGTGCGCGAACGCGAGCGCAGCCGGACGAACGAACGAACGAACGAACGAACGAACGAACGACGACGTCGGTTTTTCGGCCGGTGTGAGATACGCGCCGCCGACCGTATTATAAATGCCGTTCTTTCCCCCCGCTTGCGCGTTTCAATCCTCCCGTTCCTCCGCGCCATCCACCTACGCGTACACGCTACCGCCCTCCCTCCCACCTCTCCGCCGTCTCATCCCGCAGCTGCGACGGATTCGAGTTCTCGTCGCTGACCATCTCTCCCGGCGCTTCTTGTCAGTTGTTGTTGCACGGCGCGGCGTGACGGCGTGACGGCAAGTCTGCCCGATATCGGCAAAACTCGGAACTGGAGCGTCGCGTTTCGCGCTAAATGCGCGAGGCGGGAGGACGCGCGCGCGATCAAAGAGACGCGCGAGAAGGAGCGACCGGTGCGGACGCGGTGCACGAGGGACGGGCGGAAGGGGGCGAGAGAGGGAGGAGAACGCGCGCGCGGTGAAACGAAAGGGGAGAGCGAAAGGGTGACGAAAGAGAGGGAGGGCGGGAGGAGGGCAAGGAGGCGAGAGGAACGCGCGACGTAGAGAGAGAGAGAGAGAGAGAGAGAGAGAGAGAGAGAGAGAGAGAGAGAGAGAGAGAGAGAGAGAGAGAGAGAAAGAGAGAGAGACAATGACACACACCGCGGTGGCTGGTTAGGGGAATGCAAATAACAGGAGGCGCCGATGTTTTCGAGCCGGCTAGTAAGCCCGGGAGGGGAGCTCGAGCGTGTGTTTCACCGATGGTTAGCGTCAAATATTTGGTGCGTGCGCGAGGTATGGCAACGCTGCACGCGTAGAGAGACAGAGACAGAGACAGAGAGAGAGAGAGAGAGAGAGAGAGAGAGAGTCACCTCCTCCTCCTCCTCTTCTCTGGTGTACCACCACCACTATCGGCACCTTCCCCGCCGCCACTGGCGTCACTACCACCATCACCACCACCACCGTCCGCCACCTCATATCTCCTCCTCCTCATCCTCCTCCTCCTCCTCCTCCGGCGACAACGTCGACGACGACGATACGCGCAGCGCGCGCGATAGCGTCTCTCGCGCGCCTCGTGAAAACTAATTAATTAGTTACTTTTCTAGCGCCGGAGCTAACCAAGAGTGGCGAGAAAGAGTGAGCGAGCGAGCGGGAGGAAGGGGAGGGAGGGAGAGAGAGAGAGAGAGTGAGAGAGGAGGGGGAGAAAGAGAGAGCGAGTGGGTGTCAGGGGTAACTTTCCCGGCGACAGGTAAACTCGAGCGACTTGAGGTAGACTGGAAGAGCCGACTTTTCGGACGAGCGAGCCGCGTTGCTACGAGACTCGGTTAACGAGCGAGCTTTCAGCGAGAAAGGTTTAACGAACTGCTCCAAGTTTGGCGCGGAGAGACCGCGACGAGAGAACGAACGAACGAACGAACGAACGAACGAACACGCGCCTGTGCGTCCTGAGAGAAAGAGAGACGGGGGAGGGGCAGGTTCGCTCGAGAGTAAAATGTTACCGGCGAACGTTCCCCGGCCGCCGAGAGATTCGTCTCTCGGTCGATGCCCATTTCGCGGCGGTGGCGAAAGAAAATTTCCCCGAAAGAAAAACCGCCCCTCCGTCGCCGGGAGCGTCAAACTCTTCCAAGGACCCGCTAACGGAGGGTTAGGGAAAAGAAAGAGGAAGGGAAAAACGCAAGAAAATCGTCTCTTTCTCTTACAAAGTCGGTCCTCGCATCGACGCAAATATTGATTCAATTGGGACATTAACGCGACTCGCGCGCGCGCGGGGAGGTGGGGCTCTCGTCCTTTTTCTTCCGCGACAGATGTTTGAGGACGCGCGTGCGTATTAAGGAATAGCGTCGGGGATTCTCGCGCGGCGTTTATACTCGCGTAAGCTCTCGTAAAAAGTCTCACCGTCACCGCCGCCGCCGCCGCGTGTTGCGTGCTCCTTTGTAGCCGTGAACTCTTTAGGACTCGGCCCCTCCTTAGACGATTTGCCGGTCGCCTCCATAAGCGGACGCGACGCGGTGAGCCCGTTGGCGTAGTCGACTCGTTTCCTGTCGTTAACGCATCAAGGGTTCACGGACGGAGGGGAGTATCTTTTGTCGTCGCGTCACGAATTAGAAGGAGATCTCATTGATTTCGCGGCAAGCGGATCGTCTCGATTTACCCCCCTCCCCCACGCCTCTCGTCGCCCGAGACCATCGCCGATGACCGGCCACAGAGGAGCTCGTTATCGTCGCCGCCGCCGACGAGACGTTTTTCCTCGTTTGGGGAGAAAATTCTCTTGGGGGGGGGAAAAAAAAAAAAAAAAAAAAAGAAAAACATCTACTATGCTCGACCGAGAAAGAAAACGCGCGACTCGATCGTCGAGCAATCACCGTAGCGCCGTGCGTCGTGTCCTTGTCGACGCGTTTCTGCCGAGATATTCGGCCTTGGCGCGAGGCAAGGAAGAAAAAGAAGCGAGACTCTCGCAACGAGCTCCTCCTCCTCCTCCTTCTCCTCCTGTCTCGTTCGCTCTTTCGTGTTTAGGCAAGACAACGGGAGTTTTTCCGGCTTCTGCTCACCTGTTTCGCGGGATTCACGGATTGCGCGCGCGACCACGTGCGCGCCGGAGGTTCGGCAAAAAAGAACCAGACAAAGACGAACGAGAAAGAAAAAGAGAGAGAGAGAGAGAGAGAGAAGGGGGAACGCGAGCAAGGAAGCGCAGCGCAGCGCGCGAGAGAGGAGGGACCGGCAATGTGAACAAATTGCGAGGAACAGCGAGGCCATTAAAGGAGCGAAAGCGGCAAAAATGCGAACAGCACTCCCTCCCCCTCCGTCTCGCACGCCGCTCTAGCTTCTCTCTTTCTCCCGCGATGGAGCTTCCCTCCCTCCTTTCGCAATCCGTATTTATCGTTTCCGCTTGGCGATGTTTCGCTCCGCTGCTGTGCGCGCGCGGGGGAGACATTATGTACAAACAAAAACGAGAAGCCGAGCGCGCGCAGCGGAGAGGCGCGGCGGCGGGCGAGGCGAGGCGCGGTGCGGTGCGGTGCGGTGCGGTGCGGTGCGGCGAGGCGGGGGCGGGACGTGACGCTCTATAACGCGTTTATGCAGCCGCGCGATACAAACGGCGGAATTGTAATTGCGGCGGAATTAACGGCATTATCGCGTGTTAATGCGCGCAACGTTGTCACGCTACGTCAAACGAAATTAAATAAAAAGCGTCGGCGACGCACACAAGCGGGGGGGGGGGGGGGAGGAGGAGCGGGCCGCGTCGTCCTAAGACCCGCGCGCAAAGTGTAACACGAGCCGGGGGGAGGGGAGGCTGCGGTGTAGCGCTGTAATGGTACACCCCAGTGAATTCGAGCCTCGCCGGCCGTCCGGCCGCGTAATGCGTCTCGCTCGATTTTATTTATTGATTATTTCATATTAACGAGAGGCGCGTCGCGCAGCGGCGCGTTTTACTTCCGCCCGTCGTCGTTATTCCGCGGCGGCGCGAAGAAACGCGCGTTTTCCGCCCCCGGCGACTATACCACGGCCGTCGGCGGGTACCTGTACACCCCCGTCCTCTTCAACCCTCCCTCCCTCCCTCCCTCCCTCCCTCCCTCCCCCCTGCCGACCCCATTCCGGCGGCGCGCGATTGTCGCTCGCGGTTTTCGGCGCGATCGACGAACGCCCGCCGGCAGATTTATCATTCCCGATGTTTTAACGGCCCGGGCGAGAGCGAGAGTGAGGGGGAGGGGGGAGGGCGAGATGATAACGGCGAAACGAGAGAACGGCCGCGCCGATATAAATCTCGGGCCTTATTACGAGAATACGTGTATAACGCATCTCGCGCGCTTATCGATATTGATTTATTCGTAAGTCGCGCTCTTCGTTTTAGCGTCTCGTTAATCTTCCCTCTCTGATTACCGCCCGGTCGTGACTCGCCGCACGGCCGAGATTGGCCGTTCTCGAGAGAAAAAGAGAGCGGCCGCGAGAGCGAGGGCGAAGGCGCGCGCGCGCGCGCGCGCGCGCGAGAGAGAGAGAGAGAGCGGCTCGGCTCAAGGAAGGAACGCTGCCCTCCTACACGGAGGAGCTCGCCTTAAATCACCACCGTCCCGATAATTGAGGGGGTCCTTGCGCCGCAACGGCACCTCGTTCCGGGCGCACCCCGCGAAATTGGGAGAACGAGCCGTGGCCGCGCCCTTGTCCCGCCCTCCGTGCGTCGGCGCCGAGCTTCCGTGTGATGCCGCCGAGAGGATCGTCCTCTCTCGGCCGAGGATCATCCTAGCCGCGAGAGATGCCACACGCCGTCGAAAGAGAGAAAAGGATCCTCGCGAGCGTCGCGACTGCGCGGCGACGTTGTTGGTCGCAACGCCGCGGTAATATTATCGCAAATTCGACAAGAGACGTCGACAAAGAGGAGCCGGAGACAGAGAGGAGCGGCGGCGGCGGCGGCGAGGGGGGGAGGGGGGGCAAGGGAAAGGGAGAAGAATCCGATTTTTGCAACGTCACGGCGACGCAACGTCCGCTGACATTTAAGACTGAAATAAATTGGCTTTCCGATATCGTGCATGCGCGCAGCATAAACGCCGCATATCGCGGGTGTAAGCGGCGCGCACACTTTTACGCGCGGCTAAAAATTAGCATTCCCAGGCGCGTCTATCCCAAGATGGACATGACTGAAAGTGCGCGCGCGCTACGACTCGGTAGTAATTCTAGGTAGGATTTTCTCGCTTGTCAGACGCCGGTGAATTAACCAACGCGTGCAACGTGTAAGCGATTATCTCGCTAACAGCCAGCCAGCCAGCCAGCCAGCCAGCCAGCCAGCCAACCAACCAACCAACCAGCCAGCCAGCCTGGAAGCCATCCGGATAACAGGCCAACCGAGCGTATCCGTTTAAGCTTCTCTCGCGTATGTAAATGGCGAGGTGTACATGCGATGTTTGTTAAATCGGCCATCTTCGATCTATTGTCGGCGAAAAGCTCGCTCGTTGTAAAAGTGCGCTCGTAACATCGCAACACAGACGCATATCTCCGTGCAATTATTCGCGCTTCGACTCGTCCCACCCCCTCCTCCTCCCTCTCTCTCTCTCGCGCACCTTTTTCCACTGATATTACCTCAGCGTTGCGAAACGAAACGGCGTGTTAATATTAACCGCCCGGACGCATCCAGGAGGAGGAGGAGGAGGAGGAGGAGGAGGAGGGGGGAGGCGCTATACAACGTGACGCGAAATCGCGAAGGACTCGAGAGTCCGCCACACGGCGGACTGAGATCGAAAATCATTATCGATCGCCCGGCACCTTGGCCTAATTGTCTCGGTAACGTTAATGATATCGCTTAGCCGGCGCGCAGCCGGAAATAATTGCGCAAATAATAGCGAACGACGGTTAAGGGCGAGACACACGAGCGCTATGACTGTTATTAAGCGAGATTAACCCGTGTTAGCAGTCACGCTGGTGTGAGAGAGGCTGCCTCGCGCGCTACAACCGACACCGGCATACCGGGTGTCCCTTTCGTCGGGATCAACGAGCTGCTGTTTGCTCGCTCGCGCGAGTCGGCAAGCACCGGCCGCGTTGTTCAAAGGCGCAACCGTCGGCTTGAAAAATTGCCTACCTGCCTATAAATTAAATTTTTCATCTACGACCAATTAGCACTGTTAATAGGCACCCGTCTATGTAATTGGCGCATACTTTTGGATCCGTCGATTGGACACCCATCGTCCAAGAGACTCGAGCGGGTATCGTTGAGAGAGAGAGAGAGAGAGAGAGAGAGAGAGAGAGAGAGAAGGAAAAAAGAAAAGAAGAAAAGGGAGCAAGAAAGTATCGACACCGAGCAGTTCGCCGAACTGATCCGCGAGACGACGATTACGGCGCGTTCCAGCAGCGGCCTGCCGCGATAAAGAACGGATAAACAGTAAAGCGCGCATAAACAGTAGCGGACAGCATCCGATAACGAGGACCACAAGCGGCGTCCCGGTGTCTACTGCCGAGTGTAAACGGGACCCCGGCCGGTGCAGGCGGTCGTATCGGTTGAACCGGAAGGAAGACGAACGAGACGTCACACGACACGCACGCGTCGATCGAGCAGGTGATCGCGTACGCGGGACAGGGAGAGTCTCTTCGCTCCGAAAGTCGCACCCTCGTCGGGGACACCTCGTGGCTTTTCCGCCGCGCGGCACGGAAAGCGTCTGTGTTGCACAGCCGTTGATTTCGACTACTTTTCGTGCCACCGCGAGCGAGCGAGCGAGCGAGCGAGAGAGAGAGAGAGAGAGAGAGAGAGAGAGAGAGAGAGAGAAGTCGCGCGCTCGCCAATTCCCACAGACGAGAAAAGGACCTCGTCGGGGGACGCTGAAGAGAGCGCCTTGCGAAATCTGCCTGCCTCGCGCCGCACCGCGTTCTCTCTCTCTCTCTCTCTCTCTCTCTCTGCCCCCGCCGGTCTGGGGCCTTGTCGCGCGGCCCGGGAAACAATGAGCGAAATAATAATCTGCGCCACGGCGGGTCCGTCGGATGAATAAAGCAGCGTCAAAATCGGGTTCACGCTCGGGGCCCGCGGGCCATGTGTGGACACGAAAGGGCGTTTCGCGCGCGCGGCGGTGAAAGGTGATGAGAGAAAGAGAGAGAGAGAGAGAGAGAGAGAGAGAGGAGAGAGAAGGGGGAAGGGAGCAGGAGGGCCCGTCCGCCAAGGGCTATAATAACAACTAACGCGAGGTTGCGTTAAACGCCGCATTAGTCACATCCGATAATGATAAAGCAGCGCCGGGAAGTTCGCCGAGCTTCGTCGATATATACAGACCACCGTGTCGGCAGCAGCAGCCGCCGCCACCGCCGCGTGGTGCACACGCGTGTGCCGCGCGACGGCGATGATGACGACGACGACGACGACGACGTACTCGTACATCCGTTACACACACCGTGTATTATAACCGGAACGGCGCGGCGCGGCCGCTAAACAGCAATGTATCGGAAATCTATGCGTGTTTTAACGGCACGGAAACGTTGTCTCTGGGAAGCCCTCTCCCCCTCCCGCCCTCCTTTCTCTTCTCCTCCTCTCACTCTCTCGCACTCGAGGAGACAGCACATTTTAAAACCTCGTCATCGCGAAAAAAATTCATCTCTATAATCCTCCGTTGCGGGTTGATTTTTTTTTTTCGTCGGTCGCGCGGTGATTCTCTCTCTCTCTCTCTCTCTCTCTCTCTCTTTCTTTTTCCGTCTGTCTCTCTCTGTTTAACGATATCCGATCGCTGACATAGTTCGGCCGAAAATTCGTTGCGAACGCGTTACGGCCGTTACGGTTATTTATATGTACATACACTTCTTCGATAACTTCACACGTGCTCTCACTCTCTCTCTCTTTCTCTCGACAAAAATACCGGCGTCGGATTTTTACGCGTTTTTCGGGCGCGTTCTTTCGGTCCCGGTGGCGGGTTTCGATAAAAATTACGAGCGTCACGAGCTCGGTAAAAATCCAGCCGTCCCTGGTTGGCGAGTTGGCGTGCTAATCGACAAAGAGGCGACTGTTGTAGCACGAGCCTCGGTTAACCATGAAGGGCTTAACGGTCTCGTCGAGGCGAAGCGATTTAAAGCGGCGGCCGTTGAGCGCCGTGCCGCATGACGTAGCCACGCGCGCGCTCTCGCGATGATAACAATGATAGCGTTGTCCCTCGCCAGCGGCTCTCGTCGCGGCTGCCGAGGCGCGCTTTACGAAGTCGCGAAATGCCACTTTGCGCGCGCGCGCGTCTCTCCGCAGCTTCCGTCATCGCCGTTGTGATCCATGAGTGATCCGATTCACTCGGTACCAATCAATGATTTTCGCAGGACTTGGCACAAAGAAAAGAGAAAAGAGAAAAAAGAAAACCGACTCCGCTCGCTCGCGCGCGGAGCGCACACTGCCTCCTGCTGTCTGTAAAAAGATACTCCAGATAACGGACGATCAACACGTAATCGCGAATTATCATTGTTTTACACGCGACGGTCAACGTTGACTTACCAAGCGAGATATCTGTCGTATCACAGCCGCGCGCTCGTCGTACTCGTGGAACGTTCTCCAGCGACACACAACGATGGCATTGTCTTTCCTTCTCGGAGGGCGCTATCGATCATTTCGGCGGAATACGGCCGATTAACGGGCGATTGTATTCCAAACGCGCGTCTCTCAGTGGAATATAGTTATCGCTCGCGCTCGCGGAGCCGCCCTCGATAAGTGAAATGAAATCGACGGCGAAATTAATAACCGGCCAAGCCGACCAGGTCGGAGAGAGAGAGAGAGAGAGAGAGAGAGAGAGAGAGAGAGAGAGAGAGAGAGAGAGAGAGAGAGAGAGAGAGAGAGAGAGAGAGAGAGCGAATACGTCGACGCCGCGCGCTACCGGCGGCGCGTCACGTCGCGCCGCGTCGCGCGCGCGACCTGCTAATTACGTAACTCGCCCACGGCAATTACCCAAGTTTTAATTGCCGTAAGCTGCGAGCGGCCCCGCAATAATGTCATTATTCGCGACCACTCGCGACCGCCTTAACCGCGGGTGGACCAACTAGACGAACTGGGAAGGGAGACAGAGAGAGAGCGCGCGCGCGCGAGAGAGAGAGAGAGAGGGAAAGATAGATAAGAGCAAAGTGCGGGCTGATTGCAAGAGCGACGCGCGCAGTTTATTCTTTCCGCCGCGAAATCGAGCCTCGCGGCGCGGCCGGCTCGGCGAGGGGAGAGCGCGGGCGGCGAGAGGAGAGCGCGCGCCGAAATAACGCGAACGAGTTGCGAGAGAGGAATTTTCCGCGCGGGGGCCGGCAGGCAAGGCAGGCAGTTTCCCGCCGGCGCGTCTCCCGTCATGTTTTAAGGATTAAAGCCCGCTCTCTCTCTCTCTCTCTCTCTCTCTCCCCCCTCCTCCGGCTCTCCACTCTTTCCTCCAGGGGCCCGCTATGAATATGTATTAACGGCGACGGCATAGGGGCAGGTGCGAAGTTTTGCGAGGCCTTCTTCTGGCCGGGCGATTCGCCCTTAATGGGCACTCTCTCACTATTATCTACGCCCCAAAAAGCCCCGGCACCGTCCCCCCCTGCCCGCCATCGCTCTCCTCCTCCAGCACTCGGACAGAGGAGAGAGGAGAGAGAGAGAGAGAGAAAGAGAGAGAGAGGAGAGAAAGAGAGAGAGAGCGCTGTATAGTGCTTCTGAGCACCGGGGACTAATAGCGACCATATCGGCTGGCCATCTGAGCGCCTCGAAACCGGCGCGCCGCGGCACCCACACCCCGCACAGGCCGGCAGGCAGGCAGGCAGGCAGACGGGCCGAGAGCCATCGATATCGCCGCTGAATTTCAGCGGCTCTTATCTGCGCCAAAAAGCCCTTCGCTCGCGCCTTACCCGCGCTGCTCGTGCGAATACATTATCGCACGCGCGCGAACAAGTGCGAGCGAGCGAGCCCTTCTGTCGCGCCAATGGATTAATTTGATAGCGGTCGCTCCATCCGCAGCCCCCCTCCCCCCTCTCTCTCTCTCTCTATGTGTGCCGCGAGAGAGCCGACAATCGGGGAAAAACGCGAACGAGCGACTTTCCGCAACGAGGGTGGCGAGCGGCGAGAATTTCGCGGAGACTCGCCACCTTCACGCGAGCGGCTCAAGTAGAGGAGGGGCGGAGTCACGCGAGCCCTTCGCGAGCCCTACGCGGCGGGTCTTTGGCCTCCCTCCTGCTCTTGCGGACCGACGACGATGCAGCGCGACTGTCATTAATTAGAGACGTCGTCTTCGTGTCGCACGAAGGTCGCGCCGGAATATCGGACGCGACCTACGCGTCGTCGTTGCGCGTCTCCGATAGATTTTTTCCACCCCGCTTACGGCGCGCTCGCGGGGCCTCAGTTTCCAGGCTGTTGCCGCGCGTGTGACCTGAACTGTCTTAAATACGAGTCGATTTAATTCCGCGGCGCACGTTATTGGCTCGTGGCACGCAACGGAAATTAGGGGGGCACGTCGACGTGCAGCGCGCGACTGCGTGATAATATTTCTGGCTGAGGAGAGAATCTCTTCATCTCTCTGTCTGTCTCTCTCTCTCTCTCTCTCTCTCTCTCTCTCTCTCGCTCTAAAAATACCGCCGCGACTCGCTTGTACATACATGTATACGTGTACATTAATAAATCATGAGCCGTGTCAGCGGATGTCGATAGACTCCGTTATTTTATGGGATTATTTTCGCCGTCTGACGTTTATAGGAATAGATTTGTTCATCTGCGAAGGGAGTCGCTAAAAAAATGCACATTCTATTAAGAGACCTGTTTCGGAGCACCGACCAAACGAGAGAGAGGGAGAGAGAGAGAGAGAGAGAGAGAAGCTAGCGAGCAAGGGGGAGGAGTGAAGGAGGGAAAGAGAGTCGCTCGGCATTTGCCTCGCATTTGCACAAAGATCGACGCTCCAAGTCGCCGATTGAAGGAGCGCGCGCGCGCGCCTGCCGGGCGGCTCTCCTCCGGTTTTCGCAAGCGACGAGAAAGTCGACGCGCCCGAGATCGAACGACGGCCGAGCGACCCGAAGAAATTAGTATTGCACCCGTGCACCGGCGATAAATATTAAACAGGCGATAAAAGCTGCGCGCGCGGACAAAGGGCATAATGAAGCGGCGGAAAGCGCGCGGGCCACTAAACAATAACGGCGAGAGGAGCGAGGAGCGGCGGGAGGGCGAGCGAGGCAGAGAGACAGAGAGACGGAGGAAGAGGGAGAGGGAGATTGAGATTGAGAGAGAGAGAGAGAGAGAGAGAGAGGGCGAGGGGCAGAGAAGGCTGCGAGGACAGAGAGAGGGAGGCAAGGAGGGAAAAGGACGGCGACGGCCAATTGCGGTAAACAATAAGAAGCGACGAATTGTAATGCACTTTTTTTCTCTGCTTTCGGTCAACCGCAGGAGTGGCCTAGCGTGACGTCACGTTTTTTGCGAGCGGCTCATAATAGCGCAGCTTACCGGCTATTACCGCGACTGGCACGCCCCTCTCATCGTTCACCACCGCGGTAATACGAGGCTCTCTCTCTCTCTCTCTCTCTCTCTCTGCTCTTTCTTCCCCTCGGCACTTTTCTTTCCTCCTTCAGCTCCTGCGACGTTTCACAACCGCCTCCCCCCTCCCGCCGCGCTCAGTGCGCGTCCCTCACTGTTGTCCACACAAAACTCGCCAGATATCCCCGTCGTCGCGGGAGACAAGTCTAACTCGATCTCACGCAATATCACGTTCTAATATATATACAGCGCGCGCGCGTACTAATAATGCACGGGGATAATTATTTTAACGCGCGCGCGCGAGAAAGACGCGATTCGCGTTTGTCGGAGAGTCTCGACGGCGGCCGGCCTCGTTAGCGCGCACTTGGTAAGGGGATTCGCGATTTTCATCCCGCGCGGATCAGCGCGACGCGCGAATGAAAGAAGACATGACATTTCTCCTCGGTTTCGCGCTGGAGAACTCGCTCTCTCGGTACTTGTGTGTGCCCGCGAACGCAAATCTCTCTCTCTCTCTCTCTCTCTCTCTCTCTCTCTCTCTCTCTCTCTCTCTCTCCTTTCCGCCAGCCGACGAAAGTCGCGCGCGCGAGCGTCCACGATGACGGCGGCGCTTCGGCGTGTGCGGGCGCGATTATAGTCGCGCGAATGTTTAAAGCCAGCGGGCAGAATATTTTAATTGAAAGATCGTCTCGATTATACACACCGCCAAGTCGCGCACACGCAATTCGCCGTATGACGCGCGCCATCCGCGCGCGCGGTTTACGCTCGGCGAGAAACACTCGCGCGCGCGCGCGCGGTTTTGTCGTCGTCTCCGGCAGACGACAGTCTTCTCCTCTATCTCTGTCTCGCTCGCGCTCGCGCGAGAGCATTATTATTATTTCAGCGCTGACAATCGCGCGCGCGATATCGCTTTTTCGCGACGCGCAGCACCGCGTCGGGATTACTGGTGCTCGACGAAATAACGAGCGAGGAGAGCGCGGGCGAGCAGCAGCACGCGAGAGACCATTAAACAAGGAACGAGTCGCCGCGCGGCGCAGCGCGACGCCACTCGTATATTAACTGCGAATAAAAAACGCGAGAAGGGTGGCCGCGCGCGAGGGATTTTGTTACGCCGAACGCGAAACGGCCGCGACACGCCGCCTCTCGCTTTTGGGATATCAGCGTCGTCGCTCTCCCTCTCGCCCCTCTTCCTGTGTGAGTACGTGACACCTCCGACTTTCCATCGAGACGAAAATGCACTCAGACGCGGTCGCGTTTCGCGAAAGCGTCTTCGCCAGGCGTGAGATTCCGCCGTGGGGGGAAAAGATAATCGCGAGTCTCCGCGAGTCGGGGAAAACCGGACGCCGCGCTGCGCGGGGAGGAAGAGAGCGAGAGACACACTCGGCCGCGCGCCGCCGCCGCTTGCTTGACTATTTGACCGAGTAGTGTGTAGCACTCGCGCTCTCTCGCGTCCGGCGCGGCGGAGCGTGAAAAATTCGCCGACTTCGACGCGCTTTCTCATTAGCCTTATTTATATGGCCGCATTACAATAACTCAGCGCTGAAAGGGTTGGCTCCTGCGCGTCGTGGCACGGATCCAGCGAGAGACGGCGGCGGGGAGAGGGGGAGGAAGACGACGGGCGAAGCGCATCGGCGTTACTAACCGGACGATAAATTCCCTCCAACGTAATCCGCGGTGAGACACAAGGCTCTCCACTCGCGCGCGCGCGCGCGCGCGGTATCTACCTCTCAAGGTGAATGATGCAAATGCCACTGCGGTCGACGGTCTTTCCATCGGCGCGAGAGCTCATTGTATCCGCTCACTTCTAGGTAATCCACTAAACAAACGACCGTCATTTTCCACGACTCTCGCACTCTCACGCCGGTAGCCGATTTTTTGCTCACCCTGCGCCTCCGAGGCGCAAGCGGTGGGGGGAGACGGCAGGAAAAGAAAGAAAGAAAGAAAGAAAGAAAGAGAGAAAGAGGGACTTGTGTGTGTGTGTGTGTTTTTGTCTGGAAGAGGAAAAAAAGATTGCCGTTGTTGCTCTTATTAATAAAGTCACGGTCGTGACTCTCTCCTTTTCCCGATCAATTATCGCAATGCGCGCAGCAAGCCGCAATTAATTTTCTTTTAACGCCGCCGTAATACCGGGCCGAGACGCGGCCCGCAACGATATATATCAGCGGCATTAGAGGGAAATTAATTTGAGCCACGAACGGGCCTCGGCGGAGAGAACGACGTCGGCTGGCTGGCTGGCTGGCTCGCTCGCTCGCTCGCTCGGCCCTCGGCAGAACGGAAACCATAAAATCGTCCCGGCCGTTGCAAACGGAGAAAGACCACCCGCATACTCGCCAACACGGAGACCCACTTAACTCCGGATGAGTAACGTCCCGAAATTGTAGCGCACCTTCAGCAACGCGCGCCACGGATTTTTCATTCCCGGAGCCGGCGCGCCGCGAGAGTATCTCGAGAAAGAAGCGCGCGGCTGGCCGGCAACATTTCGCCAAGAGATCAGCCGCCGAACAATCGCGGCCGGCGATACGCGGAATCCCATTACCGGGCGCCGTTTTGTTCCGCGGCCTCGATCGCGCGCGCGTTTCGCAAAGAAATTAATTCGCGCGCGCGAGAGTTCCCCAAAGTCAGCGAGCAACAGTCGCTCGCGCGCGCGCGCGCGCGCGCAAGGCGAAACAAGACGAGAAGCGCGCGGAGCCGCGGGGAGGCGTGACTTATCGGGGACGTTTTTTCGCGCGAGACCGTCGCCGGAGATTTCTCGAAGGCGCCTTCGAAGGGAATCCGGTCGGCGAACTCGAGCGAACGAGCGAACGCGATCGACGCGAGCGCGCGCCGAGACGACGACACTCTCTCTCTCTCTCTCTCTCTCTCTCTCTCGCGCGCGCTCAGCTGAGAATCTCACGGCGGGGTATAATAAATCGCACCTAACGCGGGCTGGGTCGCATTAGCGCCGCCTTTCTAACTAATGAGACGGCCTCTCGTGCGCCGCGCGCGCACGAGATATAATGAACACGTCATTTCCATTTACTCGCCGCCCGCGCGCGCGAGTAGAGAATCCGATCCGAGGCCGAAATTACGTTCGACGAGAGAGGCGCGCCCGCTTCTCCGGCAATTTCCCTGCCTTCGCAAGCCGCGATCGATCATGCGAGCCATCGGACACGAGCGACCGGACAGGATGATTCCGATATCGCTGCTGCGTCCACCAAGTCTGACAGTCTCTCTCTCTCTCTCTCCCTCCTTCCCTCCCCCCCCCTCTCTCTCCCTCTCTCTTCCTCACTCGAGTCGAAACTTGAGATTACGTCTGCAGTTTTATCTCGCGATCGAGCGAGACTTCAGCATCTCTTCTTCTTCCTCACACACACACACACACACACACACACACATACATACACATGTGGCGAAAAATCGAGGCGCAGCCTTCGATTTCCCAAATTAATTAGCCATCGGGAGGACGCGACTGTTGCGAAATTGCCGAGTCTGATTCGCGCGTGGCGATTCACCCCTGCGGCCGTCGTGTGTCGCGCAACGCCAATTCCACCCCGCCTGAGCTTTGTCGGACTTTAGAATTAAGACCCGGCCTCCTCTCTGCCTCCGCGCCCTCCGTTAAATCGCTCCTGCGCGCGCGCGCGCGCACTCGAAACGGGCTGTCGGGAGTTCGCGCTGTAATAACCGAGGCTGGTCGAGGGCCGTTTCCATCGCAAAATGGCCACGGGGGAGAGAAAGAACGACGGCGCGGCAAGAAGACGCGAAGAGGGAGAAAGGCGATGGGGGAATTCACAGGCAACAACCCCCTTCCCTCTTCCTCCTCCTACTCCTCCTCCTCCCTTGCCATCTTACCGCCGGAGAGAGTTGTGCGTTTCCGTCGTTGCGCGCTGGGCCTCCCGTTTTCTTTTTTCCTCTCCTACTCTCTCACCCTCCCGTCCTCCCTTGCTCTCCCCCGGTGCTCGAATGAAAAAGCGAGCGAGCGAGCGAGCGAGCGAGCGAGCGCTTGTTTTGTGTCCGGAGTATCGACGATCTCCGGACTGCAATTTAAAGGAGGCAAAATGCCAAAGCACCCGCGTAAAACCCGAGCCCTCTCCCTCCTCCTTCGCCCCGGTCGCTCTGCGCACGCGCGGTTTTTCACGACCAACCCCTGTAAAAATCGCGCTTTACGATTTCTGGAAACTGACCGCGATTGCTCCCTCTCCCCTCGGGCCCAACCAGCCCGAGGTGGTTATCTCTCTCTCTCTCTCTCTCTCTCCCCCCTGCTCCTTCAGGTCTCCCACTTCCACGAGTCCCAGGCGAATCGTGACGGATCCTTCAACGGAGGAGAGACATTGTTGTGCCCTTCTCGACTTTGCGAACGTCACGGAGCGCAGGCAGGCCATCTTCTCGCCCGGCGGTGCACAAACGGTCAACGCTCGTCGGAACGAGACGAGACATTCGTCGACGAGCGGCTCGGGCCGGAAATACGGCGAACGGGAAGCGTCGTTTGCCCGACAGTCGCCGCGTATCTCTCAGCAGCGAGGCCCAGAGGACGAGGCGAGTGAATCAGGGCTGCGCCGCTGATCGCGATCGAGACGCGTCTTCTATTTAGAGAAGCCTCGCGCGTCTCGCCGAGAGGCGGCAGGGAGGAAGCGAGACAGAGAAGTGGGAAGCGCCTCTCCGCTCTGCCTCCGCCTGCCTCCGCGGAGGCAGGCGAGAGGCCCGAAAGCGCGCGCTATAAACTTCCTGTGCCGCGTCGCTCAAAATAGCCGGCCGCGCGCCCGCGAAGTACGAGGGAAGAAGGAGAAAGGGCGAGGGAGGCTCGGCTCGGCTCGCGCGCGCGCGCGCGCGCGTTTTTCGTATTTTCGATCGGAGCCAGTCGAGCCGGGAGAAAACACGCGGCCGTGGGGCCGCATTTCGCGCCTTCGCGCGCGCGCGCGCGCGCGCGCACGCGACGGAATCGTCAGGATCGAACGAGTTCGACGGAGCGAAGATGTCTGCGGCTCGATTCGCTCGCGGTTCACGCTTCGTTATTGCCATTAAATCACGAACGGCACACCGCGGGGAAGTCGGCGCGCGCGCACGCGGCCGCTGCCGACTTCTGCAAAACGGGTTTGCCTTCGCTCGGGCTCGATTTTCTCAAGCGAGGCCGATGCGAGTAGATTGAATCTCCCGGCAAAACACGAGCGCGCGCGCGCGCGCGCGCGCGCGTTCCTCTTATCGCGCGGCGGTTACGCGCTCGCTAGTCGAGCCTCGCCGCGTGTAACGTATGACGTTTGATCGCGCGGCACGCGATACACAGGAGACGACGTCGCTCTGCCTGCTCCTTGCGCCGCGCGCCGTGATTTAAAGCTTCGTTAGGAAATGATGATGATTATTCTATTATCCGTGGGCGGCGAGATTTACATAATAATTCTCCTAATCCCCGTAATGTATTCTCGCCCGGCGCGGATACGTCTACCGGGAGACCATTCGGATTTGTCAGACGAGTGTCAGGAGCGTTGAAGGAAAGGAAGAGGAGTAACGGTCGGTACTCTCTCTCTCTCTTTCTCGGCGCGGAGCCGCGGCTAAGTGGTTATCGCGCGCGGAGGCTGCACGAAGGAATGAACGAACGAACGAGCAAACGTGACCCACTTGATCCCACCGCCTATAATGTGTCGTAACGGTAGTGATCGCGCCTGTCGATGGCTCGGCCGATCGATTAATAAATATACGCATCCCGGCGCGGCAGGCGCCGAGCGGCGGTAGCCGGCGCGAGCGCGAGCGCGAGCGCGCGCGCGCGCGCACATTATAAAAGCGCATTCCCCGCGTCACGGTGAAACTAGAATTATGGTCGACATTGTCCCAGTTTCTAAGACCAGGAGGCATCACGGGATTCCCTTCTCCGATGCAGTAACGGGCGACCCACGCGGTCTCTCTTTGTCCTTCTCTCTCCCGTTCGAGGGATCTCCGTGAGAAAGGGAGGAAAAGAGACGCGCGCGCGCGGAGAAAAAGGGAGAAAAAGTCCCGTAATTTCAGCGCGCGCGTTTATAGAGAATCCGAGGATCTTATTTGTCCAACGCGAGAGAGCGGGATCTCTCATTCTCTCTCACACTCTATGAGAGTGGATTTCGAAATAAAAGAGCCGGGCGGAATCGAACGGGTGAATCGGTGCGCGCGCGCGCCGCTCGATATATACGGCTCGCGGTATAACGATATAAACGCGGTATATTAACATAGATATACCTCGCCATTAATTCATGGCATTATAATCCGTTCTAGTTTGACGCGTGCGGCTTTCAACGGTTTTCGCATCCTCGTATCCTCTGTCGCGCGAGCGCACACATACATACGCGCGCGCGCCGCGCAGGTACGCATGCGAGGCGCGTTTATAACGCTAGAAAACAATGATGGCGCGTCCGCGTCGCTTTGAAGTCCGTAATGGGCCGGAGTGGGTTTGTAATAAATTAGTATGTATGCGCGCCGGGCCGACGAGCTACGACGTATCGCGCCGGTAGCGCGCTGTTCGATAGGTGTTCGCTATTAATTTGCCACCCCATATATATACATACATATATATATATATATTTTTTAATATACACACATGGAATTATTAATCGCGTAGTTGGAGGCGCAAGGCCGGTGTCGTCCCGCTCCGTCCGGAAACAGATTAAAAACGAGCAGATTGACGAAGGAGTCGCCGAGAAAAATTGCAGCGGTCGCTCGGCGGCGGCGCCGCCGCGCGTCGCGCCGCGCCGCGCCGCGTCGCGACGACGAAATTAAAACTCGCGCGCATTACATGCACAAAGAGCTTATAAATATTCTGTAACGATACCCCGGCCCCGGATTGATTCCCCAATTAAATGTAAATGAGCGACGGGGGTAAACTAGTGGAACGAGTTTTATAATATCCCGGGAGCCTGAGGGGGAGGGGAGGGTGGGAGGAGCTCGTGAAATCCTACCTAAGTAGATAGCACGAGCGGCCAATAAATTAATTATTCACCCAATAACCGAGCTGCAGCTCGTGTCCCTCCACCAAGATTGCGAGAGAGCGTCCTCCACTCGCCGCGTTATTTATGATCCTCGCCGGCATTTATTTTCGCGCTCATTTGTCCCTTTTGGAAGTGCCTCGTCATTAGACGCGAGCTTTATTACGTCGGAAATGTCCGCTTTTCTCCGAATTTCGGAGGGCCAGTACGCGGCTTATCATCAACACGGCAGTACGCCCCCCCCTCCTTTGTTTTTGTTTTTTTTTACTCGCACTGTCGCGACTGTCGATGATACTCTTCCTCCTCACCCGAGTCGAAATTCCGGTTCTACATTAATCTCGCAAGTACCGTTGACCTTGAGGGGTCGACGGAGAATCTCGGAATGTAACAAAAATATGCAAGTTATCGTCCCACCTGTCGGTGCCGCAAATAGTTACTTACTTTTCCTCACGTGCGAGCTCGCAACAGGCACTCGTTTAAGAATTACTTGATATTTGATTATCTCGCAAACTCGCCCCCCTCCCTCCCCCGCGTCTCGTCTCTTTGTTCTTCATTTCGGCCCGTAATTTATTTATAATGATGTATCACTTTACGTAAACAAAACGCGATGTACAACATGCGGTAGCTTGTTATATCGCAGTAATTGATTCTACGTTTTTGTTTCATTATTTCGCAGTGCATTACTGATTGCACGAAACTTGTGGAATTGCAAATGGAGCATGTGCGGGATAAACAAGTATCAAATAATCTAACGAAAGTTAAGGGTGGGAGAGGAAAAAAAAATAACACATTTCTCCTTTCTTCTCACTTTGACAGGACTTGCGCAGCTCTTAAAAGAGAGCTGCTAAGAAGCTATAAAGAACAAAAGTTGACAGTTGTGCGTCCGATAATGCCGTTTATCAACAGAGATTAAACGTTCGTACGTTAACGAGGCTAAACAGAGGGATCAAAAGTGTCGGCGAGTGTAAACAAAATCGCTCCTCGCGACATAACGAGCATCATTGGACGTAAAAATCAACACTCGCGAGATTTTCACTGTACTCCAAGACTGGTATTTACCAGTGAGTTGTGAATTACGTCGAACTTCCGATCGAGGGCTTAATTACAATCGCGTACTCGTGCCCGCCGAGTTGTTTGGACAGATACACCTCTGCTCCGAAGTGAGTATCGCGGATTGAAACGATTACGATTGAGCGAGAATTCATAAAGTTACGGTCCTTTATCAGACAATAACGCGGCGTAAATGCCGGCCTTGAGGCAGACTTTATACTTCGACTCGGCTATCTCTTCGCTTCATCGGCCGATTCGTCGAAAACATTCCGCGTAATAAATAAGCGGACACACCTGGGAATGTACTGTGATCGCTGACTGTGTCTCGGCGTCCTGGCTTCCAGGCTGACATCCTGTTGCCGTCTCGGCTCTCCAGTTCTCTCTCTCTCTCTCTCTCTTCTTCTGACATTCACACCGACACTCGCGCGCGACTCGAAGAAGCACGTATTAACTAACTCGCGATGCCGACTCGAGAGTCCAATTAAATATTTCAAAAGCCGACGAAATATTTTAATCAGCCGACGCGCGAGAACGAGAAGCGACGCACACATACACACACACACACACACACAGAAACTGCGCGCGCGCGCGCACGCGCCCGTGTGCGCTCCGCTCGTCGACTCGAGGCGTAATGACGCGGTCGCGTTCAAACGTACAGTCCGCGAAAATACCGAAACAATGGGCAAAAACGACTACGTCATCGCCCGTCGTCGACCGCCGCCGTCGATCAATGACGCGTACAGCCATTCGGTGACAACCGGATCATAACAAACCGCGCTTTCGGACATTCCGACCTGCGAGAGGCGACACCAAGTTGCCAGGGCCGGCGCGCGCGCGCCCTGCGCCCGAGTCCAAGTGAAAAGAAAACTCTGTGTCTTCGACAGCCCTCCTCGCCCCTCCCCGAGTTCCAAGTAATTTTCTAACGCCGATGAAACGACAATACAAACAAATTACAAGCGCGTTGCCTGTTGATTGCAATTGAGAAAATTTCTCACGGAGGGGTGGGGGGGGGTGAAACGTGCCGTGCGACACTGGACTAGACGATTCTGAAAAGTGAGTCGTCCTGAAGACCTGCGAAGGAAACGGCAGGACGGTGTCATCAATGTCACACAGCCGGAGATTCCCCCCGTTCAATCGGGCCGTCGGGTCTGACGAAATTTTCCGGGGTTAATGCCGCGCGGGATAAATTAGGAGCAAATTTCCCCCGACACGGGGGTGTCGCACACTCAGCGAGATCACACGGACCTTTCGTCTCGGGCATCGTCGAGAAAAGGTGCATTATTTCCGGCATATTTCACAGAGCTCGCTCGACCAGAAGCCTACAATGATCTGTTTGTGAAGACGAGCAACCTTCGCTATGAAGGAAGAGAAAGAGAGAGAAAGAGAGAGGGAGAAGTCACCGAGACTCTCCACGCTGCGAGTCTCCTCTTTGAACAGTCACCCCCCCCCCCCACGCCGCCCCGGCCCGGCGATCGCAAACATTCCCGCTTTTCCGTTTTCAGGGTGGTTAGTTCTGGGCATTCTTCGGCCGTTCACGGTCCACCCCGCTATTTATTCTGGCTCATTTGTCCCGCAGGAACCGCCGCGTCATCTCGGAGGGTAACCTCGAGAGAGAAGGAGAGAAAAAGAGAAGGATCCTTTTCCTAGACTTGTACGCGAGCAGTCCCCATGGAGCTCTACGGGGGTCTCAGGTGTTAACTATAAACGGCTAGTGGCTCGACTCTAATCGGATCCCGGAATCTGTGCTCGTTTAAGAATCTCTCTCTCTCTTGCTCTCTCGGGGAAAAAGAC
This sequence comes from Harpegnathos saltator, assembly GCF_003227715.2. Classification (NCBI taxonomy): domain Eukaryota; kingdom Metazoa; phylum Arthropoda; class Insecta; order Hymenoptera; family Formicidae; genus Harpegnathos; species Harpegnathos saltator. The sequence continues at coordinate 216,926 of NW_020230161.1, read as the reverse complement.
GAGGCGGTGTTCCGGGGAACAACGGTTATTGTATTACCCTTCCGTCCGTGTGAACCGACTTTAATAGCAGCTCAATACGAAATAAACAACAACTAGCAACTAAGCGCTCGCGCATTGTTCCGTTAACGATTCGATGGAAAGTGCAGGAGAGAGGAGGAGGAGGAGGAGGAGGAGGAAGAGGAGGAGGAGTAGGAGTAGGAGTAGGAGGAGGAGAGATGACATTTCACGGAGCAGATCTCAAGGAAAGTTTCACCGCGCGCATAGCACACGGACGCGTTAAAGGCGGGGTACGCCGCGATGAAAGGAAGGACCTCCTCGCGCGAAGGAGGATCGGCCGAAGGACAAAGTGGCGCGCGAGACGGGCGTAGTCGTTCCAGTTTAGACGGACGACCGCGCTGCGCGAGACGGAGCATCGTCGGGCCACGTGGCTGATTCGCGTAATGTCGTCGCCGTAATCGTCGCGAGATTCCTGAAACCAGGTCTCTCCTCCGGCCGGCGATTATGTCAAAACCCGCCGGCCTATCCGGAGACGAGACGAGACGAGACGAGACGAGACGCGCGCTACTCGCCGTCGCGCGAGGAGGACATAAATTTCGACGCGTGGGCAATCTCGTTGTCGCGCGTGTCGCTGCAATTGGCGCATAATGAGAGAAAGGATGTATCCAGGCACAAACGAACCTGACGGCGACGGCGACGACGGTCGGCTCGCTCGCGGCCGAGAAACCTCGACGAGCCCGACGATCGAGGCGGTAATTATGTGTCGAAATCGGACGGCAGCCGCGCGCCGTCCGATTTCGAGAATTCTGAAATTCGCTGTCGGGACGCTGTAGGGATGCAACGATTTCTCAAAATATCGATAACGATATTATCGTCATTTAGAACCGTCAATAACGATAATATCGATAATTTTGAAAACTATCGATATTTGTATCGATATCCATGTAAAAAAATGTATACACATAGGCGTGTGCATATAAAGAGTATACACGAAACATTTGAAAAAATCTTTTAAAAATTTTTATCTTCATATAATTTATTGTCATATTCTTATTAGAAAATATATTAATAAACCGCAGTCGTTTGCCGGAGATCACGGCATACATGGAGCAGGAGATCTATTACGGTTCAACGGTCGAGGTGAAAATGATAAAAGTGAGCGAATTTATTAGACATCGACCAATTATATAATCCTAGTGAATTCACTCGTTTTTGTAATTTTCATCTCGGTCGTAAAACCGTAATCGGCTCCCAGAGCTCTCTGTAACTGGAGGAAAAAAAAAAAAAAAAAAAAAAAAGAACGAAAACGAGAAAAAAGGAAATATCAATAAAATTCATATCGATACATCGATTTTATCGGAGATGAAAAAATATCGATAAATATTCAATATTTGTCTCTCGATGTATCGATATTATCGTTGCATCCCTGGTAGGGATGTCGATGTCGCCGAGCTCTTAGCCGGCGTTTGTTTATCGATGTTATTAATCAGCGCTCTGAATTACTCTGATATATTCTAATATATTAAGAGGTCAGACCGCGCGCAGAGACGCGAGCAAGCCTCGTACGCGGAGAAAAATGTTGCTCGGACGAGTCGATTTTCCGACGCCGAGTGCGAAAATTCCGATTCGAGCAGTCGGAATGCGGTCGAGATGATGAAGAAGATTTCCGGCCGGCAGGACTCTCGACAGGATTCGACAGGCCGTTTTCAGCCGGAATTTCTCAATACGTGCATATTTACATACCAAGAAACTGGTTTACTCAACCGAACCGGATTTTTCTCCGTTGAAACTTTTGGAAATCGAACGACGGCCGGTCTCTAAAAATCACCGTCGCGCTTAGGCCGCGCGGCAAGGAGGAGGTCTCTCTCGCTCGACCTCCTCCTTTCGCCGCGCGGACGCTCCTCCGACGTCGTCCGACGATGAAATTCGCGCGGATCGCGCGCAAATTCGAGGATAGGCCGGAATGTAACGGCGCATCGGAGCGCCGCAATCGAATTGCGGAGCGGCGCGGCGCGGCGCGCAATTTCGCCAACAAATGGTTTGTATTTTCATTAGGCCGGAACTCATTAGATTAAACGAGCTGTTCGCGCACACAGAGGCGCGCGCGCACTTTGCGTGTTATTTTAGAAGCGCCAATGGAAACGAACTCGGCCCCGCATTCTTTCGCGCCGCGCTGTTATTACGCCCGTAATTAATTGTTTCCGACACGTACAGACACGTGTACTCGCGCGCGCGCGCTCATGGTCGTAATCGATAAAGCGGCAGCAGCACGGCGCTCAAGCTGTTCGCGCCGACGAGCTCATTCTTAGCGCGAAATTTCCGCTCCCCCCTCCCCCCTCCCGTACGCTCCGCTCCCCTTCGCCGCCAGTTCTTATCGCGGCCGATCTCTTTCTCTCTCCCGACTCGCGTTTTCTCTGCCGGGTACGCGCGTGGCGATTTAGGCGGAACGATCTCGCGCCTGATCTCGGATCCGCGAATCCGCTCGTAGTTTTTCCCACGTTGAGCGCCACGAGGGGGCAGGAAAACAATTAGTAGGGTTCTCGGGACAAGCTCAAGTGGCCTGGCGTAATGGAGTCCCGAGCGCGCGCGCGCGCGTGTATCGCGCAGCCATCGCGGCATTAACAGCCTATATGGTATTATCCTGAAAAAAGGACAATCCCTCGCTCGGCTCTCCACACCGTGGCCGTAGGAGAAACGGGAGAGGGGGGGGCGGCGAGGGCTCCGAGAATAAGAAGGGGCACAAAGACGCGTCACCGACACGGGTGCGCTCGCGCCGTCGACGCTCGCATGAGCGACTAGATTCCGATACGCTTGAGCTTCTTACGTCGCGGTATATCCGCGAGTCCTCCGCGAGGATCGCGCGTGAATTCCGAGAATTCCGGAATAAAAGTGCCGTCGCGAAGAAAGAGAGGCTCGCCCGCCGCCCCTCTCTCTCTCTCTCTCTCTCTCTCTCTCTCTCTCTCTCTCTCTCTCTCTCTCTCTCTCTCTCGCTCGCTCGCCTTCTCTCGTCTTCCGTCACGAGACGAAGGAATAATTAATCACACTCGGCCATTCTCCACGAGCGCGACTAAGAAGGACCGTAAGAAACACGTTGGACGTCCGCCCGGGGTACATTCATTCCGAGATCCGCAGAAGAAGACTACGAATTCACGGCGTCTCTCATCAATCTCCGTCTCGCCGCGCGGCGCAATGGCGCGCGACGCGCCGTAAAATCGCCGATCGGACGCGATCTCGTGCGATACGGCGCGACGCGACGCGCGACACTCTCTTTTCTCGTCCCTCCGCTCCCCTCCCTCCCTCCCTCGCCACCCCCTTCACCTCCTGCTGCCGTTCGCTCCCTCTTTGCGTATCTCCGGTCTCCGGAACGAGCTACCTGATATGGGGAGGGAAAAGCGGCGACTCTCTTCCCACGAGTGCTGCACGACGGTACTTGATTGGCAAACAATTAGCGGCCACGTCGACGACGTCGAGGACGACGACGTCGACGTGGCACGACCACGGGAATCAAACGCAAAATAGGTATGTATCACGCGAGCATCTTTGACCGGCGTCACGCATCCCCCTTACGACCCCCTCCCTCCGCCCCTTTCTCGTCGATCTCTCTCGCTCTCTCTCTCTCTTTCTCTCCACCTCCTCTCTCGTCGTAGGACGCTCGCCCGCCGGTATCTCTACAATGAGAACAATACCGTGGTTCTTCCGCCGGAGCGGACAGACAAAGGGCATTCCTGGGACAAAACCGTCGTCACCACCGTCACCGTCACCGTCGTCGTCATCGTCATCATCGCCGCGAGTCTCTGGAAAGTCCCAGGGGAGTACGTCGGAATATCTCGAATAGAGCGCATGGATCATAAGCATAATCCCTCCTCCCCTCCTTGTCCCGTCGACACCTGAATCTCTCTCTCTCTCTCTCTCTCTCTCTCTCTCTCTCTCTCTCTCTCTCTCGTAGTCACACGGCGGGCAAGAGCGAGGAGAAACGAAGGGGAGGGGAGAGAAAGCGTCGTCACACAGGTGGACGATGAAAGGGCGAAGAAAATTTTATTATCCCGCGACGAGCTCCCGGCAAGAGACAAGTGGCAAACATTGCGCGGGCGACTTTGCGCGGCAGGGGAGGGGGAAGGACAGAGGCAAAAAAGAACGAACGAGGAAGAAATATTAATTAAGAACGTGTACGCGCAAATAATTCCCACACTGGCTGGCGGCTGCTTCGCGATAAGTGGCATAATAGGCCGAGGAAAGGACACGCGTGAAAGAGAGAGAGAGAGAGAGAGAGAGAGGCCAGGACCAAGTTGGGCCGCGTCGCCGCGCGTCTATTATATTGTTTTGAATTAAACGTGTCGCGCGCGGCCGTCGAAAGAGAGAGAGATAGGAAAAGAGAGTATGAGAGAGAGAGAGAGAGAGAGAGAGAGAGATAAAGAGAGTGAGCCGCAAGTTTTAATACAAGGGTTTTGGATTTCACGTGCACACATCCAGTCGCGACCTCCAGTCTTCCTCTCTCTCTCTCTCTCTTTCTCTCTCCCTCTACCCTCCCCCTCTCTCTCTCTTTTCGGCGCGTCCTCCGCTCGCCTCCTTCCGTTTCCCGTCCTTTCCGCGAGCTCGTCTCGTCCCTTTTCTCTTCTCCCCTCGCATTCTCTCTCTCTCTCTCTCTCTCTCTCTCTCTCTCTCTCTCTCTCTCTCTCTCTCTATATATATATATATATATATATATATATATATATATATATATATATATTTCTATCTCTGTCTCTCCTCTGGCGATGCGCCCGTTATTTTTCGGCAAGCTCGTCGAATCGAGTTCTTTTTAATTGGTGCGACATCGACGCTCGCGCGCCCGCGGGCGCGTTCCCTGCTCGCTCGCTCGCGAGCACGTACGGACTCGTACGTATTTATTTTTTCCTTCCTTTCGCGCGGCTCCCCCTCCCCCGCCCCATCCCCCGTCGATCGAGTCGACCGGCTCTTTCTACGGCGTTTTTCGACGGTCGCGCGAATTCCAGCCATCGTTCCTTTGTCACGGTAACGGCCGCCGTCCAGCTTGTAACGCGGTTCGAGTGTCCGAGAGAGAGAGAGAGAGAGAGAGAGAGAGAGCCGATGACGTCGCCGCGATGATGGCGACTCGGGTGTACAAGAGATGGAAAAGCATTTGTTGCATTGCGCGAAACTCCTGCTCGCGGCGATGCGCATGAAATTCGGCTCGCTCCGGCTCGTTTAAAAAAAAAAAAAGGAAACAGCTCCGCTGCTCGCTTTCGCTACCAGCTTCCGCAGCGAGTTCTCTGCTCCCGACAAGCAGCGGCTGACAAGGCTGGAGAACGAACGTACCTCCAGACGACACGAGCGCGATTAACGATTCCCTCCTCGGCGAATCGGCCGCTTATCGCTCGCGCTTTCGAAGAGCCATCTGATTGTACATCCTCCAACGAGCGACAGGCGCGAAAGGCGTTGTCCCGCGGCTCTCGCAGGCCGCGCTCTTGGTATTCCGCAAAGTGCCGGCGACGCGGAGCGTTTAGCAAATCGGTTTCTCGCAACGAGAAGGGGGGAAGGGAAGGGAAGGGAAGAAAGAAAGAAAGCACGTCGTCGTCCTTAGCGCTACTTAGCAGTGAGCCCGCGAAACGGTCGATTCGCGCCGAAGCCGCGGAAGCACGCGGCCGAGATCGAGGGAATTCCTGCGAAATGCAGCCGAGACCGCCGGCGAACGCGACGAATCGTTAACGGGCTTGTAATCGCCGGCGCATTGCCGTGAGGGGGCGGAGAGGCGGGGGGAGGGGGGTCCGAAGTAACACGAACGACCGCGGACGAACGCGGAATAGTTATCGCGTGCGCTTTTCTCGCGCGTTTCGAGGAGGTCAAGCGAGATTGGCAATATTCGCTGGCGAGCCGCCTCGTCATGCACGGCACACTCCCTCTCGCTCTCTCTCTCTCTCTTTCTCTCTCTCTCTCTCTGTCACGGCTGGGAAGAAATTTCGCAGCGCGATCCAACGCGCGAGTCACGCTGAGAATGTCGCGCCTCCGCGGCGAAGTGCCGCTCGCGCTCCGCCCGGCTTTTTCAATTGCGACGCGCGCTCATAGCCCGATGATCGTTCATCTCCATCATTCTAAGCGCTAGCACCGGTCTGTCTCTTCAGGTGCGCGCGTCGGCTCTGCGCGCGCGTGCGAGTGACAACGGCGCGGCGCGTGATTTTCCTCCTCCGGCGACGACGGCGGAATAACGCGATGTGCCGAGATCTACTTGGCGCGACTAACGATTCGGGAGTGCTGTTTGCCGTGAGATTTCGAGCGAGACTCGCTTCGCGCCCCGTTCCCGTCGGGATGGAGATAAACGCACGAGAGACAGAGAGAAAGAGAGAGAGAGAGAGAGAGAGAGAGAGAGAGGCGGAGGGAGGGAGAGAGTTCGCCGAGACACGCTCGTTGTCGGAAATAACGACATAATGACATGGTAGAGGATGAGTGCCCGAGGTAGGTAAATCCAAGACGAGGCACGGAGAGCGACCGGAGAGACAGAGGGAGATGATGATCGAGAGGGATAGAGAGAGAGGGAGGGAGAGAAGGAGAGAGGGAGGGAGAGAGAGAGAGAGAAAGAACCAGACCGGGATATATCCAGCGAGCAAAGAGACGGAGGAGGAGGAGGAGGAGGAGGAGGTGGATCACCGGCGTGTCTCGGCAGCATCCCTGACCATCGCCGGTGGTTCATCAACTCCGAGGAGTTGAAGAGGCCCTAATAGGCTCTCTCCCGCTAGAACCTGGGCCACGTCACGCACCCTTTTACCTCACGTCTCGACCTGATTTCGCGCGCGATTCTCGCCGCCGGACTGTCAGCCGCGATTCGCCCGGATTTATTAATCAGCGCACTACGCCCCGAATTTGCATAACGAAATAAAAGGGCGACGCGTTTCTCTCTCTCTCTCTCTCTCTCTCTGTCTCGTGTGCGCGCGCGCGCGCGCGGCGGCCTGGTGAAAAGTCGCGATTATTGAAATCGCGGTATAACAATAATGACGATAATTCGCCGGCAGACGGGCGAGCCGCGCGCGAAAATCACCTCCGCGCCGTGTTTTTTCGCGGCGATTGAAACCGCCCGCAACTAGCGGGGCGGGGAGGGATGGGAGGCGGGAGGGGCGGACGCCGCGCGCGAAAAGCGGAAAATGAAATTCAATATTTAGAGCGAGAGAGAGAGATATATATATATATATATGTACATATGCGTAATTTCACAGACGAGACTCCAGCCAGTCGCGGCAAACAAGAAACGCCGAGTAGCCAGAGCGAGCGCGCGCGCGCGTCTCAAGAAACGCGCAATTATCTCGAGCCTCGTAAACATTAGTCACGCCAAAGAGGGGGCGTATATTATCGGCAAAAGCGGCGATTGCGATATTCCGTCGTTTCTCTAATTATTGACCTTCGACGGACGACGCGCGCGAGCGCGCGCGCAATTGCAATAACTTTAACAGCGCTTTATCGCGTTAACGGCCGTTATAAATCGCCGGCGGATATATATTGATACAACGCGAAATTCCACGGTAAATGAAACAACGGCGAAATTGAGTGGTCAACGCGCCGACGCACATTACCGCGATAATTCCCAATAATTTATCATTCGCCGCGTCGTCCGTCCGTCCGACCGCGCGTTCGTTCCGCGGCGCGCGGTAATCGTCGTCGCATTTCGTGCGTCATGAAGAATTAACGTCGTCGCGCGCGCGGTTTGCCATCGCCGACGCGCTCGCGCGCGGAGTTTATCGGCCGTAAAGAATCGACGTGGGCTCTCTCTCTCTCTCTCTCTCTCTCTCTCTCTCTCTCTCTCTCTCTCTCTCTCTCTCTCTCTCTCTCTCTCTCTCTCTCTCTCTCTCTCTCCTCTCTTAATGGGTTCACGCGCCGTGGAATCGCGCACAAAGCGCGACGCGCGCCCGCGAGAGATCGCGACCGCGGGCGCGCCACGCTCTCTTTAACACCGAATCGGCCCAATTTTGCCCACTATTTAGCGACGCCATGCTTCGCCGCAGCCGAATTAGCCGAATCCGCGCGCGGCCGCACGGCCGCACGCGCGCCAATCGATAGCCGCGCGCGCGTTTCGCGGCCTGAGCGACCACCCGCTGGCGCACGTATCAAACTGCGTCTCTTCCTCCTTCTCTCTCTCTCTCCCCCCTCTCTCTCTCTCTCTCGTTGTTTTGGCAGGAGAATCTCCGGCGGCTGATCATCTCCAACCGAGTTCCGCGCGCGAGCTCCGCTCGGTCAGCTCGAGCGCTGCCGTCTCGACGCGATTAATCGCGCGAGCACGCGCGCGCGTTTGCAAATATAAATCGCGAATCCAATTTGCGAAGACCATAAATCAATAGCGTGATGACGATGAGCGTTGCGCGGCGAGGCGCGCAACGACCCGGCCGAGAGAGCCGGGTCGAGGAGTCCGGACAAAAGACGCGGTGTGTCGCGTCCTCGTCCTCGTCCTCCTCGTCGTTGTCGTCGTCGTCGTCGTCGTCGCGGAGAACAAAAGGGACCTGCCGCGGCCGGGCCAGTGCGAGCGAGCCAGCCGGTGGCAAGTCTGAGGCATGCCAAATTTGACGGGAATAAAACCAAGAGAAGCATAACCGGACCACTCACCATAGAGACGGGGATGGGTCCTCCGGCACCGTTGGGGTACGGGTACGGCGAGACGAGGTAGCCCATGTTGAAGGAGGAGGTGTGCGGCGTCGGGTCCACCTTTCCTGCTTGAAAAACAAACGGGAGCACGATTATTAAAATCTCGCCCGGCTTGCGAGCACGTCGCCAGACTTTTCTCTCGTTATCGCGCGGCTCTTGTCGAAGCGCTCTCTCCCTCTCTCTCTCTCTCTCTCTCTCTCTCTCTCTCTCTCTCTCTCTCTCTCTCTCTCTCTCCCTCTCTCTCGGTCGAACCGCTACGCTCGCATTTTCGCATCGAGATTTTTGGTTCACACGGAAACTGTTCGAGACGCTGGGTGGAACGCATGAAGATAGCGAGTAAGCGAGTCAACATTATAAAAGATCGAAACAAGCATGGGTTGAAGCAAACGACCGAGGAAGAAGGGAGAAGGACGTGAGCATCTCGGCGGAAAAATAAGAAAACGCACTGCTGGTAATGAGAGCGGAAGATTCTGGACATTTTGGAAGGAAACGCGCAGATTGCGTGACATTAACGTACAAAAAATAAAATAAAACATAAAATAAAGTATGGACGATTAAGCGAATGTCGTCAACCGAGTCAATCTTGGCTGAGATGAAGAGAATATCGGACCATCGTCATTAAAAGAGCAGCGGCGCGGCAAAATTACACTGATAGAAAAATATAGTCGAATTAACTATAATCTCACTATATTTTATAGTTCATTTTGGCGTCAATCATATTCTTATAGTTCGTGGAAACCTGCAAAATATAGTAGAATAAACACAAATATATAGTCAATGATTGTCTTAAATAATTGTTTAGTTACTTTTACCACATATATGGTAATTTCTCATTCACAAATATAGTGAGATTTAATATTCATATAGTCACATCTGTCATCATTTAGCAAATATTCTGGTAATATTGACTATATAAAAAAGTTACTTTAACTACCATTTTATATTTGTATTCGTACAATAATTTTAGTTTAACTTACTATAATTCTTAGTAAAAATATTATACGGTTGGTTATACCACGCCTATATCGTAATTATTACCGATATTATGGTAATACTTACTATAAATATATTTCGGACTATAATTTAGTTACTATATCATTATAGTTCCAAATACTTTTCTCTTTTATAGTACCGCTTTTTTATAGTACCATATACTTTTCTCTCAGTGTAGCCGGTCGAATTCTCGCGGATTTTGTGATATCGCGCGATATTGTTGTCGCTCTCCCTCTTCCACCCCCTCTCTCTCTCTCTCTCTCGCGGTGAGTCGTATCGCGGATTGTTGCACGTCAGCCGGACGTTAAACGGACCACAGTCGGAGAAACATTCTTTTAAATGGCAGTCTGCACGCGACGCGCGAGCGAATTGTCGAAAGTAAAGGAGGTGGTTCCGAAAAAAGAATCGACGCCGGCACGACGACGATTTGCGGTTCGTGCAGCAGCGCCGGCCTTAATTATACGCTTCCCTGTGCAAATCGCTCGCGCCCTCCCCCCTGCTCCGCTCCGTCGTCCTTTTTCCATAACAGTTTGCCGAAAAGCGCAACACCGCGCGGCATTTATCGGAATCTAGTCCCACCTCGACCCAATTCACACGCGCGCGCGCGCGCCCGAGAGCGCGTAAAAATGGCCGAAGGGCCATTAAAATTATCGGTTAGTCGGAACGCGCTCGCGCGCAAAGTCGCATTTTAATCGACTTAATAACGCGCACCGCGCCGATCCGCCTACCGGATACCGTTTCGTCCGAGAGAGCGTCCCTGTTTATAAATATTGCGTCGACATTAAAACCAGTCCGCGCGCCAGTTTAATGGGATTCAGCGAGTCGTTGGCGTGGGCTACGGCAGGAGCGGCCGAGATCCTGGCCGAGCGTGAGAGAGAGAACCTGCTCGCGGGACTATTAGCTGATACCAATCGTTGCATCGCCGCGCGCGCGCGCGCGCGCGACTAATCCTTAAACGCGCGGACGGAGGAGCCTCGCGAGCTCGCTTATCCTTCCGCCAAACTGGATCGTCGCGCGTTCCACAGGCAACAGGAGGAATCCGTGCGCAAAGGATTCTCTCTCTCTCTCTCTCTCTCTCTCTCTCTCTCTCTCTCTCTCTCTCTCTCTGTCGCGCTTCGCGATACCGGCCGTGCCGTTCGCGATCGCGCGCGCAATCGAGACGGATTCCGCCCGCGCGGAATCGCCGCGGCCGCGAGAACTCTCGTCCGTTTCATGAAGCCCGTTTCGAGGCTGATAATGATCGCCGCGATGCGTTTCATCGTCGAGGAGTGTCGTTAGGTCGTCCGGTCGTCCGGTCGATCGTCTCATGACTGCGCGAATGCGCGAAAAACGTCACCGTCGCAACTCGACAGATGCGACGAGGAGCGCGTCCTCTCTCTTCTCCTCGCCCCGCGGATGACGAGCGTCGAGTAGCACGGAGCTGAGAAATTATCGGCCAGAGATCGTTTGATCGGATGAACGCAAATTCCCGGCGGATAAGAGCCACTCTCACGCACAGGCGCGGGAAAGACGTGGATTCTCGTGAAATCTGCCCGCCGCGGTTTCACGATCGAAACGAGAAGAACGCGGCGAGTTTGGCCGGGGTATTATAACGTTGCGTTATACAACTATGCAGGCGCGCAAAAGTACCGGCGAGCAAAAGTACCGACAAGTTACACGGGACGAGTCGAGCCCCGAGTGAGTGAAACTGAACTGAACTGCGCTACGATAAAATTCGACGAAGAAAATGGTTACCATGAAAAGCGGCCCCGCAGCGCGACGTTCGCCGGTCAGCTTTCGAAACCACGTGTGTGCAAACACACATACACACAGACACACACACACACACACACACACATCCTCGGCGATCCCCGATCGATGATATCCAACACGAAATCGACCACGTCCAGACCAGCTCCGCCTCAGCCCGTATAGAAATTTCTTAGGATTCTCCCAGATACAGTTTAGATTCCAACTAGAATATCCAAATTTGGCCCAAAATAGCTTATCCCATCACGATACCAATTAGAAATCCCATTCTTGTCCCAAAAATGGGTTCTCTATCTAGAATCGGGAAAAATTACCTTTAAATTCCAACCTTTTTTATTTATACAAATGTCTTTTTTTGTCTTAAATTGTTCCGTATCCGGACGTAATATAATACATTTTCGTTTTGTACAATGTATAGAATATATTTTTATGTTTGAAGATAATTTGATTAATTCGTACATGTGTAAATTGGATGAGTTTGTCGGATATTTATATATATTCTTTATTTTTTTTAGCTTGAAAGCCTTCTATTAATATTTTTTCATAATTATTTCTCTTGCAAACAACTTGAGTTATTTTAAAAATCGAATTAATATATATATACGATATATATATATATATCATATTATTAATTCGGTTACGTATATGCATTATTGTTGTATATATAAGAGATAATTATTATAAATTAATATTTACAATAAAAAATATATATAGTTTTAAATATTCATTTATTTTATAAAAACTTCTCACAAAATATTGCTTCAAGTATTTAAATATTTACATTTTACACGTATATGTGTGTATGCATATATATGTAAAGTGTAAATATTTAAGGTATTGTACATCTCATTCTTATCATAAAATGTAAAATGAAAACCAGAAACATTTTTGGGAGTGACCAAACAGAATTTGTTTGTGTTTCCCATTTAGAATCGCATTTTTAAAACATTACACTTCTAACTAGAATCTGTATAGATTTCCCAGTTAGAACCCAAACATATTTTGGGAAATCGGGATAGAACTCAAATAGATTCTAAAATATTTTCCATACGGGAGCTGACAATTCGAGCTGACCGGCAGGATCATCTTTGATCTCTCGCAAGCGTCCTTTCCGCGAAGGATAATTTTCCGCGGCGCGATCGCGACATCGAGTACCTTCGCCGGGTATTTCGATCGCGTGGGCCGCTCAAACACTCTCGAATTACCGCTATTTTAAACGGACGGTCCACGCGAGTGGCGCGAATTCAATTAATGTACCTCGTCGGCGATCGGCGCGAGCGAGCGCCGTCGCGCCAGCAGTAGCCGACCATGAAAGAGTTAATTCTTCGCGGCGGGCCTACGCGCGATCTCCCGATCGTCGCGCGACGCAGGACCATTGACCTTTCCCCGGGTGTGTACGAGACGTGCGCCGGCCGCCGCCGCTCATTCGGCGGCCAAGTTATTAAGACGCGAGAACGCTTCTGCCGTACGCGTCGCTTCGGCGCGATTCACACGAACGCGCGCGGACGATTAAATTGTCAGCTACGCGACTCTATAAATAACGCAACGCGGCGCGCATACCGCCGAGCCGAGTCCCGCGATCCTCGTTTTATCAACGCCCGCGAGCCCGCCCGATGAAAAGCCCGCTAGAGAGAGCGAGAGAGAGAGAGAGAGAGAGAGAGAGCTGGTTTTATCGAGCTTCCCGCGGCGAAGCGCTCGGCGCGGATTTCGCGCGCCAAGCTTATCCAGAGAGAGAGAGAGAGAGAGAGAGAGAGAGAGAGAGAGAGAGAGAGAGAGAGAGATGGCGCGAAAAGCGCAGTAAAATCGCGAACAAGAATATCAAAATAAACCACACGCCGTCGCGATTGCGATAATAAACCATCGCGGACGGCGTAACGGAGACGGTAATAAATGCGAATCCCGCGCGACGAGGCGCATCGCGGCGAGCGAGTTTCCCGAAGATCGAAGCACTCCGCGCCGCGGGATCGCATTCCGCGGCCGCGGAGCAGAACCGCGTAAAAGCGCGAGCAAGAGGGGAGCCGTACTTCAGCTTTCTCTCTCTCTCTCTCTCTCTCTCTCTCTTGCTCTCTTCCTCTCTCACTCTTCCCCTCTCACGCATCCATTCGCCGAGTGCATATCCTGGGCCGCCGCACATGTGCGCCACACTCCTCGCGCCCAAAGTTTACTGCCAGCTCGTTTCCCCCCGCCGCTGCCCCTGCCTCCCCCTCCTCGACCGTCCTTTCCATCACGATCGGCGCGTCTCCTCCCCCGCTCGGCTCGCTCGGTGCGCGTTCTCTCTCTCTCTCTCTCTCTCTCTCTCTCTCTCTCTCTCTCTCTCTCTCTCCGGTCTTCCAAGCGGCGCTACATCGACTCCAAGTTCGTGCTGCTGAGCCCCCTCCTCTCCCCCTCCCCTCCTCTTGGCGTCGTTACCGCGCCTTTTCCGTTGCTATCTGTCGTCGTCCTTTTTCTCGTTCCTTTTCGCTCCTCTCCCGCGGCCGTTTGTTTACCTCGCGCAGTCTTGTTAGAATAATACCCGGCCACGCGGTAATTATAGATACCCGCGGGGGCCTCGCAATGCGACTCCGACGCGGCGTTTAACGAGCGGAGAACGCAGAGCCGCGGATATTTCTCGGCACCGATACACGGCGACGGCGGCGGCGGCGGCGGCGGCGGCGGCGGCGCCGGCGCCGGCGACGGCCCCGACAATGAAAATCCCGACACCTGATACGCGCGCGCGCCCCGCTTTCCTCGCCGAGCGAGCACCTACGAGAGACCTGCCCCTGTCGAAGGTGTGTCTCTTGTTCGCGTAATTCGATTAGCGTAATTAATGCGGGCGGTCAGCTGATAAACCGTGACCGCTGCCGCGAGCCTCAAGGAGAAGCACGGCCGCGCGCGTCGGCGCACCGAGTGCGCCCGGCCACGTGTCTCCGATGAAACGACATCTGTGGGATTTTTCTCTCGTCGCGGAGGGGGGTATGGAAAAAGAATGAATTCCGCGGCGGAAGAAAGTGGACTTTGATGACGACGAGATGCTTTTTTGCGCAGGGTGTCGGCCGCATGCGTAATCATGTTCCGCTGATCGAGACGAG
>NW_020230161.1:192500-197500 GCF_003227715.2 Harpegnathos saltator | reverse complement strand
ACAAGAGCGTCACGAGAGAGGAGAGTCACGGCGAGCTTCTCGCGGGAATGAATCGAGCTCTCGCGTCCTTGCGGCCACAAAATTTTGTCATCGTGCGCGCTGCGCGCGGCGCGTACGAAAGATTCAGCGGGCGGGTTGACCGGAGGTCAAGTCGGGCCCCGACGAGGAAGAGGGAGAGAGACAGCGGGCCCTCGTCCGCGCCAGGCCGCAGGAGTGAGAGGAGAAGAAGACGACGGCGACGAAGAGGAGGAGGAGGAGGAGGAGGAGGAGGAGGAGGAGGAGGAGGAGGAGGAGGAGGAGGAAGGAGCGAGATCTCGGTGAGGAGAAGAAGAGAGGCCCCGAGGCAAGACCTACTGCCGGGGGCTTCGGCCAGGCGCATAGGTGGTTTTGACTCGGCGCGGCGCGGTCCCCGGCACGGCAGGGCCCGCGCGAAGGAAAGCAACAAGAGAAGGAGGCGAAAGACGAAGGGAAGAAGAAGGGAAAAAGGCGAGAGAGAGAAAGAGAGAGAGAAGAGAGAGAGAGAGAGAGAGACGGAAAGAGGGGGCCCCGAGAGTCTGCCTGTTTGACCGCCGCCTGGCTGGCTGCTCGACTGCCTCTCTGTCTCGTTTGCTCCTCTCGCTTCTCCTTCGCTTCTTTCGCTCGCTCCTTCTCTTTCTTTCACTCCTTTCCAACCGCCTCTATGTCCCTCTCCCTCGCTCCCGCGCGTTCTCGCTGGCTCGTTCGCTCGCTGGCTCGTTCGCTCGCTCGCTCGCTCGCTCGCTCGCCGGCTCGTCTCGTCTCGTAACAAGAGACGGCGCGGACAATGGGTGCCGTGCCAGCGCGCCTTCGGCCAAGGCTGCCGCGCGGCCCCGCTCCGCGCGCAGCCTGGAAACACGCCGCGCCGTCCACGTACGCCGAAAACTGCCGAATCGCCGCAGCACCACTATGCTCGTTGCTCTCCTCTCTCTCTCTCTCTCTCTCTCTCTCTCTCTCTCTCTCTCTCTCTCTCTCTCTCTCTCTCTCTCTCTCTCTCTCTTTTTCTCCCTATCTCTTCCTATCTTTCTTTCACGATTCGTTGGACGATGACGAAAGTGACATTCCGCATGCGCGCGCGCGACGATTTCTCTCTCTCTCTCTCTCTCTCTCTCTCTCTGCCCCTTTCTCTCTAGCGCAGCCGAGAGCATGATCCCGTCGCTGCGTGATCGCTCACGTTAACTCGGACGCTGGCTCCGGACTCGGTAGCCTTGGTAACGCGCGATGGACAACCGTGTGGTCCATGGTCGAGGGATATTCCCGCCGAGGGAACGGCGTCCGGAGCGCATCGCAACAAAAGGGCATTGTTCGCCGCGTAACATTGCTCCTTCGTTTTTCCAAGCGTCATTCATCTAATACGGCCGAAAGATCTGTCGAGAGAGAGAGAGAGAGAGAGAGAGAGAGGGAGAGAAAGAGTCACGGCTCTCCGATGCTCTGAATGAGCTCTTATCTCGATCGCGCTAATAAGTAGCGGCGATGTGGTCGCGCCGCGTTTCGCACACACGCGCGCGCGTTCGAGCCGCGAAGACGCGCGAGGAAACGACGAATCGTCGTCGTCGTCGTCGTCGTCGTCGTCGCTCTCTCGTCTCATTCCGTGCGCGGCCGAGGGTCTTATGACGGTAATGGGGCGAGATAAAGCTGAGATAACCGGGCACGCCTCGGGAAGAAAGCGAGAGTCCGCGCGATAACCGTGCCGGGAGGGAGAGTGGCCGTTATTGCCCAGCGATGAGTTTTTAATCGGCCGAGATCTCTTTGGACACTCGACCGATCAAAGAACCGGGGGAGAGAGTCGGAAAGAGAGAGAGAGAGAGAGAGAGCAACGGAGGCGCGCGGCTAAGATTTCTTTCCCCCTGACGTTCGTCCGCCGTCGCGAGCTCGACTCCGCCGTCGCGGAGAACGCCGGCCGAGTCCCGTTCGAGCGACTAGTTTAATCGCCCCGTAATTTTTTAATAAGCAACGGTCGAGCGGCGGCTGCGACGCGCCGTTCGAAAAACATTAAACTCCCTCTCTCTCTCTCTCCCGCGGTCGTGCTGCCTGCACCATCTTCGATATCCACGACGCGTAGTCTTTTTCTACCTCGGAGATTTATTAACCTCCGGCTATGAGGAAAGGGCCTCGTAAACGGCGGCCACGTGTGTGTATTTGCACCGCTCAAAATAATTGGACGCTCCTTCCCCGCGAGATGTCGAATCTCTCTCCCTCTCTTCTTCTCTCGTAATAACCAATCGTAATGTTCGGTAAAAACAGCCACGCGAGAAAGAGCATCGCGCGCCGAAAATTCGAGCGTCGCGCGGAAGCTCGAGGAACGGCAAGTATTTTCGCCGGATTTTTGTAGCCGGAAGAGCTATGCAGCCGACCGCAGCATTTTCATGATAATTAAACTAAGGACGTATTCTGGACAGTCCGCAGGCCCCTTGGGACCGGCCAAAGTATTGGCTGGAATTCTCAAGTTTCACTGAACCGAAGAGAGACGCGTCCGCCATTGGCTCGAGCGGCCTCGACTCGCTTCGACGCCTCTCTCGTCGATCTCTTCCTCGAGAATACGTTTCCTGAAGGGACGCGCTTTTTTCCCGAATGTTCGCGCGCAGGTAGCGAGCGTTGCAGTTTTGACAGGTCTCGTCGGGTCCCCGGACGAAGGTCCCCGGACGAGGATCGATTTATACGGACCATTATTCTCGTCTTCGTGGAAGAAGCACGGCCACGTGGAGAGGAGAGAGCGGCGCGACGGCAAAGTGGCGATTGCGAGACTGCTGATTCAATATTAATCGTGATATCGAGAGACCACCGACATCGCGGCTTTCTTTCAGCCACGCCGAATCGCCGCCTGACCTTTACGCCGGTCGACCCCGCGAGTATTCGCGAGTAAACATTTCCATGCGAGCGGACGCGCGCGCGCGCGCGCGCGCGACGGGCGAAACACGTGGACGGGCCACGGCGCGCAGCACGAGGAGGAGGGAGAGGAGGAAGGCTCGTCTCTCGTCGAAACGAACGGCAGAACGGGACGGGCCCCGCTCCGGCGATAATTTCCAGAAAGAAATAAACGAAGCTTCGGAATTCCTCCGGGCGTACACACGCGTGTATAGACGATATTTCGGTCCAACGACCTGCCCCCTTCGGGAAAGCAAAGTATGCCGAAACCGCCTCCTCTACCTCCCCCCTCCCCCGCTCATCCCCGCGCAAGTGAGGCGCGGACGATCGCGCGACCTTCAACGGTTCCGATGTTTTGCGCCGTTCGCGATTATGTTAATACGAGCTGTCCGTAACTTGTCCAGGATAAATCACGCGAGAATTCATGAATTAAGGAGGTAAGCGGAAAAAGAGAGAGAGAGAGAGAGAGAGAGAGAGAGAGACAGCTGAAAGAATCCGGCGCGTTATCGCGCCGACAGCCACGTCCACTCCCCTCCCCTCTACCTCGCCTCCTCGTCTGCTTCCTCCGCGCGTAAACTCGTCGAACAGCGCCGGAGCGGAGCGGCGAAGCGAGAGCGGCGACAAGGATTACGACGCGGTGCCGCGTAATTTTTCACAATGCGGGACGCGACTCCGCGAGGACGCTTCGCCTCCGGCCGTGCGCGCGCGCGCGCCCGCTTTTGTAGCGAGTGTTTGCGGGGGCAGAAACGTTGGGTTTCTCCCCGCGCGACAAGTATGCTCGAGTAGTAGCGACAGCGGTGGATCAAGTGGCCCTAATCCGATCAGTCTCGACTAATCCGATCGTTCGCGCGGGTTTTCGGCGGCTCGTCGTCGTCCGGCTGTCGAAAACGAGAGGCTGAGAAGCGCGAGTCCCGTTCGTCGGGAAACGACATGTCCTTCCTTCCCTTCCTTTCTCCGTCTGTCTGTCTGTTTCTCTCTCTCTCTCTCTCTCAAGAAGAAGAAGAAGAAGAAGAAGAAGAAGAAGAAGAAGAAGCGCGCGGTATTCGACGGAACACGGGTGGTCGTGCGCGATCTAAGGTAGCGATCTCCATTACGAGTTAACGAGCGCAAATACATCTGCCGGTGGCGCGGTGGCGAAATCTCGCGACACGATCGCCGATCATAAATTTCGCGATGTTTATCTGCGAGCGGGGGTCTCCCGCGAAAAGTATTAATTTGCGCCGTAATTGAGGGGCTTCGCAGAAAAGCGCAGATTACGGCCGCTCGATGGCCGGCCTAAGCCGTCGCCGCGCGATTTCGACGCGTCGCGCCGCGAAGACGACGTGACCGGAACACCGTCGCGTCGCCTCGGAGGAAACGTCCACACGTCGGTGTCGCGACGATTTGGACCTTCGGCGGGCTCCTGGCGATCCACAGCGATCGGACGCGGTTTCCAGAGTTACGCAACTCTTGCCCCGCGCACGCTCGCTTTCCCTCCTCGAGGAAAGCCCTCGGGGCCGTGGAGGCCCGCGCGCTCGCGCGGGGACTGCGACTGTTAATTTATGCGAGAAAAAGATCAAACGGAACAAACGGGCTTCTCCTCGTGGGCCAAACGAGGGTACGGGACGAGGACTCGGCAACGCCGCACGCGGCTACTCGTAGTCCGACGGTGCACCGAGGCCGGGGCCTTACGGCCCTGCGCGTTCTTGGCCTCGGGCTCTGCCCGTCGAGGGCCAAGCGGGACGGGAGAAGGTGCCCCACCGGGCCCAGGGATCGCCCGCGGAGGGGGGACGAGGAGACACACGGGCACCCACTCGCGCGTCGCTATACAGGGTGTCTGGCGGCAACCGCAACTTCTCCAGCGATTTCGGAGCGCGTCGTCGTTTCGTCTCGCTGGATCGCGCGTAATTTTGCCAAATCAGCTGATCGCTCGGCAGGATTTGCAAGAAAAGCTATTACCCTTCTGCATTTGCGTTTGCTCCTTCTTTCCGTTTTTTCAAAGTCTTCCCGTTTGCACGGGGCACGCGGTATCGATGCATTCCCGATGCAACGCGAGTCTGACGATCGGCGAGGCGAGCGCAGTGACACCGGCCGAGAGAGAGAGAGAGAGAGAGAGAGAGAGAGAGAGAGAGAAAGAGAGA